>NC_061080.1:176140-308190 GCF_021917145.1 Hypomesus transpacificus
CAGAAGTTCGAGCGTGCTAAATTTATTACAGCTAGACATCAGAGAGAAACATTGCTAAAGACAACACGCAAGATATTTATTTGAAAATGTTAAAGTGGAATTGCGTGTTGTAAGGCCTTAATATTCGTTTTGCAAAACCAAACGAGCCCAGTCATCTAACGACGGAGAGAGCTCTTAGTTACGTCGTGACGTAAGAGGAAGTCAAACTGAGGCGGTCGGACGTAAGCGTCTTTGAAAACTTTGAGAAAGCTTTGTCGTTTTCCGTGCAATATGCCCCTTACAATGAAACATACATCCTGTACAAACGCGTTATGAGATAGTAACTGCACATGCTTATTTTTAAGACAAAATGAACCAAGAGCATGTCTCAATTTGCCAACTTATTGGTTGCTAGCTCTAGCATATTTTTAGCACTAGCCTACTAGCTAACATGGAGACACAGCCAGTGCAACAAGTAAGGACTAGTATACAATCTTTGTTCTGATTGCTAACAAGTCCACAACACATACAGCTAAACATGGACTGCTCAGATCAAGAAGACTTCGTTGACCTCTGCTCCAAGCTGCTAAAGCGAGTACGTAAACAGGTGGGTGACCCCGGAGAGCAGAGGAACGCGGAGTCCCAGCACGTCATCACACAGACCAGAGCCACAGACCTCCCCAAGAGAAGGCGGAGGAAGAACGATGTCGAGACGGCAAGCACAAGCAAGGCCACCGCGCAAACCGATTGCCCAACCGCTGCTTCCGAACCTAGCCTGGTTGACGGGAACACAGCCCATCAAAAGCAACCCCTTAAAAACGGCGGAGCGGATCTCTGCGTTGACGTAAGCGGTCCATCGGTGTCCGTTGCGGATGACGAGGCCGCTGAGAATGGGCTGGGGGCTGCACAGAAGGTGGTTCGGAGAATGCAGCAGTTCAAGAGATGCAGTCCTCAGAAACTGAGCCACAGTGAGATGAACCAGTCTTCCGAGACCAGACAGCATCACCACAGTGTTCCTACTCTCCTGCCTCTATGTCAAGGTGAGGTGTTTTAAGTGTAAATACAGCTTCCGTCAACTTATCTGTTACTATACCCATTCATTTGACAATGGTCCTCTTAGTGGCTGTCAACACATGTACGACATTGCATTTGTGTCTTGAGGGTTTAGGTTGGTTGAGGGGCAGTTCTATGGGCGTATGTGAAGCCCTCTGTGACATGCTTGCGTGTAAAAAGGGCTATACAAATACATTTGATTTGATTTGTGTCTTGTGGTCAGTCAGTAATTTCTATGTACTTTAATCCTTCTATTCCAACCAATATAGCCTTACCTGGCTCCACACAGTAAATGTAGTGTAATTCTATAAAGAGAGAAACACATTTCTGGGAGTCAGCGTCAATCAACGTTTCTCTGAATAATCCGATGAATGAATTGTTCTTAGTAGAGTTCAGAGTGTTCAGAGTTCTTCTTAAGTACCCCTCCACCTCCACCTCCACTCCTCCAGACCCCCATGAGAGCGACCAGGCCCTGGCTGTGAGGCTGCAGGAGGAGCTGGACAGGGAGGCCCGGGCACAGCTCCTCCCCAGAAGAGGCCTGGGGGTCCACCTGGAGGAGGGAGGCCTGTTCCTCTGTCAGCTCTGTCACCGTGACCTGTCCCACATGAGCCCTGCTGGACGCACGCAGCACACCAACAGGTGTGGGGACAGGACACACACTCGCGCACACACACACAAGCGCACACACCCTGCTGAATCCTGGTGTGAGCCACAAATGCACACGCACTGCTGAATGCTGCTTTGAGCTCTCTTTCACACACTGGTGCATGAACAGATTGTCTACCATCCCCACTCACTGTGGTGCTACGCTGAAACGGCATCATCTGTATTTGAATCCCCTCGCCAGGTGTCTGGACGAGAGTGAGGACAGCGCCCCCAGTGCTCCAACCCCGGCCCCTCCCCCTCCCCCCGCCATCCCAGAATGCCCTATCTGCGGGAAGGTCTTCAAGACCCTGAAGAGTCGCTCCGCCCACCTGAAGCGTTGCTCCTCCCACATGGGCGTGGCCCCGGCCGTGCTTCTGCAGGCCCTACAGAGACAGGCTGCCGAGGCGCCGAGTGACGGTTCAGCCAGCCAATCGTGAGTTAGTCTCAGCCGACACACCCGCCTCCATAGATCCTAGGCTGTAAAATACGGCAAATAGGCTAGGTAAATAATAATAATAATAATGATAAAAATAAGAATTTGCTTTGATCCAAAACAACATGCAGTACAGGGAGGATTTGAACCTGCAACCTTTTGATTTGCAGTCAAATGCTCTAACCACAGTGAGCAGCACCAACAGCAGATATCTACAACTATCTTTTACATAACCTGCGTTTCTTTATTGATCCTTGAGTACAGCTGACATGTTCCCCGTCTCCTGAGGTGCAGAGTGCAGACTGGCGGCTCCAAGAGGAAAGGCCCCAAGTCAGACCCCAGCCTCCCAGTGAGGAAGAAGCCCAGGAAGAGAGCCCCCAACCTGGATGAGGACACCATGGTGGCCCTGGCCCTCTCCTCCTCCCTCCTGGAGCGGGAGAGGGAGGTGGAGAGGGAGATGGAGAGGGAGGTGGAGAGGGAAGTGATTTCGGCTGTGCCTCCTGGTTCTGTGGCTGCTCTGTTGAGGTGGCGAGCCCACGAAGGTAAGATGGCGTTTCGGTCACACCCTGACTAAACCTCACAGTGTAAAAACGGCCCTTCACTGAAACGCAGTGGTGTTTGTGGCATCCCTAAGCGGCGGGACGCGGGGGCAAGAGGAGGAGGAAGAAGGGCTCGGCCCCCCGCCCCCCGCCCCTCCTCCTGGTCCAGGACCCCGACACGGCCCTGAGGAGGCTCCAAGACAGGGTGGCCGCCCTCCTGGTCCGCACCCGCGCCCCCTCCCCCCCGACCCCCACCCTGCGCCCCAGCTCCCTGCCCGCCTGGTGCTTCGCAGGGGGCGGGGACGGAGGAGGAGGAGGCGCCCCCCTGTGGAGGAAGAGCGCTCTGCGGGACGGAGGACCCGGCTGCCCGGCAGAGTTCTACACTGCTGAGCTGATGGAGTTCATCTCTCCGCCCGAGTCGACACAGGTCAGAGAGGGAGGGAAGGAGGAAAACATTAGAAAAAACTAAAATAAGAACTTTTAATACGGTTAAGTGGTGTATGAGTGTTGCTACAAGCGTTTCGTTGGACGGTACTATGTCAGTGTTTCCCATATATTTACTTATTTGTGGTGGCCCGCCATACATTAGGAAACACTGTCTGTAAAAATGCCTTGAAGCTGTAAACTATCAATCACTAAGGCAGTTTGTTCTTGGTTTCCCACCTCGACAGCCTGAGGCGGCCAGCTCGGATCCATCCACCACCGCCTCCTCAAACAGAGTGGGAACCCCCCTCTTCCCCTACACCTCCCAGACAGGCCCCTCTCCTTCCCTGTCCACCCCAGGAAGCAGCACCCAGGCTTGGGCAGGGCTAGCACCAGGCGGGGGGTCCCTCCCTGTGGGCAGCCAGGCCCTGGCTGACCTGCTGGAACTGGCAGAGGAGGGCATGACCCTCACCCAGTGGGGCTACTCCAGCTCTGGGAAAGGTGAGACACCAGAAGGTGGAGTAAACTGGGTCTCATGACTGGAGCACCCTCGAAACGAAGCAACACTCGACAACAGCGGCTGGTGTTCACGTCCCTGTCACACAGATGGTCTCTTTGGTGTGTTCATCTCAAACATGCCAGTTAGAAACACCGTAGATGTCTTCCCCCCTCCTCCTCCTCCCTCTTCTTCCTCCCTCCCTCCCTCCTCTTCCTCCCTCCCTCCCTTCCTCCTCTTCCTCCTCCTCCTCCTCTCCCTCAGGGAAAGACAGCAACGTCGCCCCCGAGGCTGACCTATGCATGAGCGGCTTCATCCCAGACGACGCACACTCTCAGAGGGACGACACATGCACTGGAAGACCCAGGGACACGCAAGCCCACGGGCCTCAGCGAAGGGACGTCCACACAGCGTGCCGACCTTCGGTAAGTCAGAGAGAACATTCCGGACACGTCTAGTGGCGATAAACCCGTCCCCATGGTGTGTATGTGAAACCAGACCACGTTTACATGTCGTCATTTAGCAGACGCTCTTATCCAGAGCGACTTACAGTAAATACAGGGACATTCTCCCCGAGGCAAGTAGGGTGACGTGCCTTGCCCAAGGACACAATGTCATTTTGGCAATCGGACCGGCAACCTTCTGATTAATAGCCCGACTCCCTAACCGCTCAGCCATCTGACGTTTGGTTGCTGTCTGCTGTTCTGTCCTCCAGGTGGCGCTGTCCAGACTGGACTCAGACTTGGGCAGCATGGTGAACAACCCCCAACTCAGTGACGTGCAGCTCCAGGTGGACGATGGCGAGGTGTTCTTCGCCCATTCGTTCATGCTGTACGCACGCTGCCCCCTGCTGGCCCAGATGGTACGGTGCAGTTGTGTGTTTCGGGCTCTTGTGTAATGGCATTTTCTGGAGTTCATCAACCCACAGCAATGTGATTCTTTCATCAGTTTTCTGTTCTTCCTTTCTCTCGTCTATCCTACTCCTATTCCAACCCCACCGTCTTTCTCTCTCTCTCTCTCTCTCTCTCTTTCTCTCTCTGTCTCTCTCTCTCTCTCCATCTCCCTATCTCTCTCTCTCTCTCTCTCTCTCTCTCTCTCTCTCTCTCTTCATCTCCCTATCTCTCTCTCTCTCTTCATCTCCCTATCTCTCTCTCTCTCTCTCTCTCTTCATCTCCCTATCTCTCTCTCTCGCTCTCTCTTCATCTCCCTATCTCTCTCTCTCTCTTCATCTCCCTATCTCTCTCTCTCTCTTCATCTCCCTATCTCTCTCTCTCTCTCTCTCTCTCTTCATCTCCCTATCTCTCTCTCTCTCTCTTCATCTCCCTATCTCTCTCTCTCCCAGGTCCATGACAGTGGGTTCGGGGTGCAGGAGGAGGGCGTGCCGGCGGCCCGGCGGGTGCTGCTGACGGAGGTGGCCGGCCCGGCCGTGGAAGTCCTGCTCCGCTACCTCTACACCGCCCACTGCCCCCTCACTCCCAGCCTGCTGCCCCACCTCCAGGAGCTGGCCTGCAGGTCTGTCTGGGGGGGGGCATAGTGGTGGTTAGTCTGCTGAATATTAGCAGATAGTTAGCATATACAGAGGACGTACAATCGGCCTATCTGATCGTAGCATTGATGTAAAAGCATCGCTGACAGGTTGTTTTGGGGATGTTTGGATTTGTTTCTTGATTGAGTCTCCTGTTCCTCTCCTCTGAGTCTTTGGCGTTCTGTCTCTCTCCAGGCTGGACCTGCCGGAGCTACTGCAGCTGTGCCGGGATCACCCAGGACCCACAGAGAACCAGGGAGAGAGCCAGGGAGAGGGGCGAGCCTGGCAAGACAACCCAGACCAGGAGCTTCCGTCCGTGGCGGAGAACGGCGGAGACCAGGCCTTCATGGAGCTCCTTCGCTCCATGTGGAACGAGGAGGAGGATGGTGGTGGTGGTGATGAAGGGGGGGCTGGAGACAGAGGAGAGGAAGGAGGGATGATGACGGATGAAGAGCACAGAGGGGAGGGCGTGACCCTGGAGGACGGCGAGACGCGCGAAGAAGAAGAAGAGAGAGTGAACGAGGAGGAGATGGAAGAGATCTATGAGTTTGCCGCCACTCAGAGGAAGAGGGCGGAGGCGAAGGAGAGCCCAGGAGAGGAGGGGGAGGCAGAGGAGGAGAGAGGGGAGAGAGAGGAGGAGAGAGAGGAGGCAGGAAGGAACGCAGGAACAACAGACACGGAGACAGCAGCCCGAGCGAATGTTTCAGGAACGGAGAATATCTCATCCGCCGTGCCAGACCTCGACCTCGACCGGAGCTACAGCCGCCTCTTCTCCGACTCCTGGGGGGTCTACGAAGACGACGACCCCCCTCCACAGCCCCCTAGGTCCCAACCCCCTGGTTGCTCCTCCCCCTCTCCCAGAACCCCTCCCTCCCAGCCTCCCAGAGCTGGGCTCAGGCAGACAGAGACTCCCTGTCTCCCCTCCTCCATCAGCGAGGTCATCGACCTGTCCGTCAGTCCTCCGGCCGGCGTTCCCTGCATCCCCATGCCCGGGCTGTCCCCAGGGGAGATAAGCCGTGCTGGGGCAAGGAGAGGCCCCTCTGAGGGGGTGGGAGCTGGAGAGGGCAGAGAAGAAGAAGAAAGAGGAGGGCGAGATCACGTGGCTGTTCATGGGGGTGTATCCCAGGAAAGGGTTGGTTCTGGTGAAGAGAGGCTGTCTCCAAAGAGAACGGCGCAGGGCCCTCGCAGTGCGAGCCTGCCTCGCTCGCCCCCTCCTTCCAGAGCCAGCAGAGAACCAGAGTTGATCGTTCTGTCTGACTCGAGTGAGGAGATGGAGGTGGACCCCCCCCTAGGGATCCCCCCCAGCTCCCCTCCACCTCCTCCACCTCCTCTCCCCACCCAGAGCCAGCAGGACTTCACCCAGATCAGACCCAGAGCGGAACCCAACAGTTTGGACGGAAAGGAGAAAAGCGCTTGTGTGCGTGGACCCAGCGCATCGTCACCCCCTGACGGCCGTCTAGACGGGCCTGGTCCTGATCCTGTGGACCACAGCCCCACGATGGACTTCTCTCCAGAGGTGTCCTGGTTGATCCCGGCCACTCCGCTCCAGCCCAGGACGAGCTCCAGCTCCACCCAGACCCAGAGCAGCATGCGTCGCACTCGACTCTTCCCCAAAACCCGCTCATCTTCATCCTCATCATCGTCTTCCAGGAGCAGTAACCTCCAGACTTCCATCGACCCGCCCCAAGCCTCCACGCACCCTGCCCAGACAGAAGGCCTCGTGTCCGGGGTGACGTCCCGGGAATCTGCCCCCCAAATTCCCAGCCTGGATCTTGACCTCTCACCAAAGAGACGCAGCGCGGTCGGTCGGGACACAACGGACGACTCCTCCAACCCCTCCACCAAGGCAACCCCTCTCCACAGCCTCCCCCAGCCTCACAGCAGCACTCCCCTGCACCCGGATCCACCCGAGCCCCCTGCTCTGCCCTCGGCCTCCCCTCTGCTCTGTGGGGGCGGCGGGAGACATGCAGGGTGGCCACGAGGCAGGGCGGACAGCCAGAGCCCTGGGAGGACGGGGCTGGGGCCCCTGCGCCTCTCCCTCTCCGACTGCCCCTCCTCCCCCCGTATGGGGTCTCCCAGCGGGGGCCCTGACCAACGCAGACCCCCCACTGAGTCCGGCGATGCTAGCAGTTCGGGGAGTAGAAGGATGGAAATGGAGGGACGGAAGGAGACGAGACAAGGGCGAAGGAGAGAGGAGGAGAGGAGGTTAACCAGCCGTGGAGGAGAGGAGGAGGACGAAGAAGGGATGGAGGTGGAAGAGGAAGAGATGGAGGTGTCTGGGGGCTGCAGCTTCCGTCAAAGCTCCATGGCGATGGACGAGCCCCCGATGGCGTTTGAGGACTCGTGGGGGCTGAACGCCTGGGAGGGGCAGGGGGAACAGGAGGGGTGTTTCAGCCTGAGAATGGACACCACGGGAGCCCAGTCCTCCCTCAGCCCTCCCCCTCCGTCACCCCCAATGATCCCTCCATCCCCCTCTCCTTCTCCTCCGCCCATCACTCACGTCCACCCAGCCTCCCCCGTCCCTTCTACCTCGAGCACCGCCCGCACCCTCGCCATCCGTCCTTCCTCCTCCTCCTCTTCTCTTCCACCCTCTGCCCACGCCGGGCCCGAGCTAGGAGCCAGCCTCCTGGGCTCCAGGATGTGGTCTGACTGGGAGGAGGAGGAGGCTGGCCCTCTCTCCCAGAGGGTCACCACCGTCGCCCCGGCTCAGAGAGTCGACCAGCTCAAAACCCCAGGTGAACACCGAACCTTTGACAAGCTGTGACGTTTGTGTAAATGCTGATTTTTTTTTTATTTTTACAAACTGTGTGTCAATGATATGACAAATGTTGTACGAATGTTGCATGTAGATGTTTTGTCAACGTTGTACTCCTGTGTGACCTCTGACCTCAGTGGCGTCCCGTAGGAGAGGGCAGCTCCCCCTGGTGGCCATCACCCCACTGCCCAGCTACTCTGACATGGACACTCCTGACCTCAAGAACAAGCTCAACAGGTCTGACATCATCATGGATCTATCTCTGTTAGCCTATACCTCTCCCCCCTTTCCTCTCTCCCCCCTTCCCTCTCTACCTCTCACTACCGCCCTCCACCCTCTCTACCTCTCTCTCTACCTCCCTCCACCCTCTTTCTCTCCCTATAGGACTAGTGTCAGTCTCTCTTTCACATTATTTCACCTGACCCCTTCTGTCTCTCTCTCTCTCCTTCACTCCCCCCTTCTCTCTCTCTTTTCTTCTCTGCTCCAAGGTTTGGAGTGCGTCCTCTCCCCAAGCGCCAGATGATCCTCAAGCTGAAGGAGATCCACCAGTACACCCATCAGGTGGTCAGCTCCGAGTCCGACGACGAGGCTCCTCCTCTGGGCAGGGCCCCTCAGACGAGGCCTCTGCCTAGTTCCACGGCCTCCGGGAGGCCAGCGTCCTCGGGGGGTTTTAAGCAGCCTGGGGCGCCCCCTGCTGCCTCTCCTGTGAAGCAGGGCAGGAGGGAGGAACATGAGGCTCTCTCTGCATCCCAAGGCTCCTCCACATCCTCCACTGCTGCCAGTGAAGACTCAGAGAGGTGGGAAGACGTCATGGGTTTCGTGAGGATTTCCCCGGTTAGAAAGTGTTATGAAGTAACCATTTTCTTCTTCTATGCCTTCTTTCTTGTTTGTGCTTCTCCTCTTCCCTCCCTCGCTCCAGGTCGAACCCAGAGCTGTGCCCTCTCTCTGACGACGACGGCTCGGATGGTGACATCACTCCCTCGCAGGCCTCCTCCCTCCTCCAGGACCGGCTCCAGGCGGCGCGGAGCTTCATCCTGTCCGACCCGGAGCTCTACGGCCGGGTCCTGCAGTACCAGCCGCTGGGCCTGGCCCTGCTCCAGGCTCGCCTCAAGGAGGCTGGCATCACGCTGGGCACTGCCAAGCTCATGGACTTCCTGGACGCCAACTGCATCACCTTCACCACCGCCAAGCCGGGCAAGGGCAGCAGGCAGCGGAGACGAGGAGGAGGAGGGGTGGGGAGAGGAAGAGGAGGGAGGAGGAAGAAAGACGTAGCGCCGACAGTGATGGAGTGATGAAGGCAGAGCGGTCGTGGGTCTGCCTGCATGAACTGGTGAAAGTGTAGGTGACGAGCAAGAGACTGAATACCAAAAGCGTGGTGGGAAATATTGTATTTTGCTGCTGTTTGGTACATCCGTGTTCATTTAAAATGTTTGCATTCACTGCGTTGATGGAATTCTGAAATTAAATGATGTGTTAATGAGTACCTTGACCTTGAGAAGGGTGATGTTGGAGTTGTGTTTCACATTCACATGCTTATTCAAGGCCAACAATAAAGGAAAATACTGTTGCTTAATATAAAAAGACAATTTTCAGGAATAATTCCACACGTACACCTGTTGGAATTTGTTTTTACTGTTTTGTTTTTTTCCTCGTCATTGTCAACTTTTTTTTTTTTTTTTTTATATCCAAAGACCAGCCTAGAAATACAGACTTGTTCATCTGAAAACACACCAACATCATCATCATGTCACAGGTGGGAGGGGCTTGGAGAGAAACACACTCAGAAGACCAATCACTGATCATCTTTCCATCTTCTTATTGGCCAGTTAGGCCGAGAGAGATCCTCATTGGTGGAACATGTCTTAGGGGGTCAAGAGTTCAGAGCAGGCCATTTTTAGGGTGGGGGGAGGGCAGTTTAGTGTGTGGCACAGATGCACCACACCACGCTGCAGCAGGAAGCACATTGAGGCAAAACCGCAATCACAACAGATGCTTAAGACTCCATGGGCGACCCCGTGTGAAGCTTCCACATGTCCTCTCCACCCAACTGCACACCCCTCATCTCTTCCTTTCCAGCCTCCCGCCCGACAGCTGGCGACCTTTGACCTCCGCCCCCCCCGTCTGCTTCCGTCCAGACCCTCGTCCCTCCGGCGCCTGAACCGGGGCTTGCCGCGTCACGACAGGTTGGCGATGTTGGCAAGAAACCTTTGAGCCCACCACTCGTCCAAATCTATGGGCACAAAGTCTGGGTGTGAAGAGAGAGAGGAAAAGGAGGAGGGAGGAGTCAAGGGAAGGAGACATGAGGTGGGAAGGAGATGAAAAAGGAGCAGGAGGGAGGGAGGGGTTATAGGGCATCTTCCAGAATGCAAAGAACATTTCATGACTTAACATGAAATGTATATGGACGGAACATTTCATTAGTTTCATCTCTTACCATCATGAATTCATATATGGTTACTTAATAATTGACATCGACCTACTTTTTATGAAACAAAAAAAACCTGATAGGCCCCACAAAATGTTATCTAGAAGTTACATAGTCTCTGAACTGGACAGAACCGCTTTGGGAGAGACTGGGAATGTTTTAGCTCGCTAAAGTTTATCTAAGGGGAGAGGGTTTTGGTAGTCAAAGGACCAAGACAGAGTTAAATATTAAAGCTACCACCCTCATCTGTTCTCTCGTATCTGGGCACAAGATAAGCAGGTATATTGTGTACTAGTTTATCAGGACTACTTCAAATAGGAAAAGCTGACCCTAGGACCCACTTACCACATACACCAGGTGAATAAAATGAGAAAAAAAGAAAGATGGCTTCTCTATCGTCAAGATCATCCCACCGTTTATTTATTTTTTACATTTAGTCATTTAGCAGACGCTCTTATCCAGAACGACTTACAGTAAGTACAGGGACATTCTCCCCGAGGCAAGTAGGGTGAAGTGCCTTGCCCAAGTACACAACGTCATGTGCACCGGCCAGGAATCGAACTGGCAACCTTCAGATTACTAGCCCGATGCTCTACCCGCTCAGCCACCTGACTCCCAAAATGCACACCAATGTAGCTAACAAGATCGCGGCAGGTGAGAGGTGCATGCTGGGTGTGTACTCACTCTTCATCCCAGGGCTGGGGGTCTTCTCCCTGTACTGGACGGGGCCGGGGCCGTGGCCATGGCGAGCGGTAAGCTCCTCCCCCTCTGCTGCTCCGCCTTCCAGCCTCTGCTCTACTTCCTGCCACGCTGCGGAAATGAGAAAAGCTGATTGGTCAGAACATATTTCCACACGAACGCATGCATGTATATACACATAGCGATGTCAGTACATTTAGCAGACACTCGTCCAAAGCGGTAGATTTGAACCCACACTTCTTGATCTGCAGTCAACTGCTCTTCCACTGAGCCATACCCATCCAAAAAGGTACACATTTGTAAACACTTCATACAGCTATGGATGTAGCCTACATGTTGTCTAGTTGCAAACAGAAGAAAAGCCAGTATCATTGTAATCTCCAGAAGTACGGGTAAAGTCCCCACGGTGTTGGCATAGCAACATAATCTTGGGGAAACCTTCCCCTGCTGTTGAAATAACCTTGTAGCTGTGGAGGGAAGGGGACACATCACACAGCGTCCTTGCTGTTGCCGCGAGCGACCCTTCAGAAGGGTTGCATCAGCTACAGGGGGGGGGGGGGGGGGGGGGGGGGGGGGGGGGGGTTACACACCCAGATGAGACCACAGTGTTTGTGTTTGAGTTACTAGCACACTACTTCTCTCCCTCTCCCTCTATCTCACACTTTCAGTTCAAGCCTGGACTTTACACTGTGTGGCACTCCGGGAGAAAGAGTTTAGGATTAAAATGTCTAGAGTCTGCCAAGTCTTGAGAATTGAAGAGAGAATGTGCATAGAAAGGGAGTCTTTGAACACAGTGATTCATTCACAGACGTGAAGTGTCGGTTTGTCGCTTCTTGAACTCGTCGAACTGCGAGTCAGACTAAACGGGGGTTGCCGTGGTGATTGAGAGTATCAGATAGAGATACATGATCTGGGAGAGATAGAGACCCGAAAAATACATCAATACAGGACTGTAACCCGGGTCCAGTGCTTCTCACCTTCGTAAACAAAGCGGACATTCTCCTCGTGTGCAGCGGTGAAACCTTCAGCCGGGCTTTCTACCTTGGGTGTGGAAGCTGTATGGTATCTCTTTCCGTTGAGACGGTTGAAAACTATCTTGGGGGCTGGAGAACTGGAGAGCACATTAATAGGGAAATAGAGGAAGAGAGGGAGATTAAAACAACAGAATAGTACATAAACCACCGTTTAATTTATGACAGGAGGAGTTATGGCAGGGACAGAAGTCGGGTATCTCTTCACTCGGACCTTGATTGATCTATGATCTATTAATTTATGATCAAGAGTAACTCCGCATTTTTCTTTGTACGTAGAAAACTGTAATATATGTTGGTGAATCAGGTGCAGACAAACTTGCAGTCCAGGTCTGTCAAATAGGCATTCTGTCGATACAAATACAGCCTCGTAAATTCACAGCTGATGTAGTTTTCAGCATGCTTATTGCTACTGATCAGGCCCGAGTTAAAAGTAATGTACGATTTTGTGTTCTGGACGCTGGCTCAGCACAACATGGCAAGCTCGATTACGACTGTGGGCAGCTACCGTGGGAATGCAGGGATTGGTGGGTCTTCTCCGGACCCCTTCCTTACACAACCGTGTTGCCATGGGGACGTTGACGGGGATTACAAAAGCTAAACTAACGAGCCCAACCAAACCACGAAATATGTCTTCTGTGTTAAGAATACAAACAAGCAAAAATAGAGCAAAGTCCATTCATGTACAGACGTATCAAACACGATTACGAGAATGGGTTAGAACAGGCGGAGTTTGGGTTATGTACCGTCTAGCTTGCTTACTCAATTCCACGTTGCTTGCCAGCAGTGAGTGCTAATAAACTCGCGCTAGCTGCCCCATGTCCTTCAATGAGTGTAGACTAATACACGTTTTTCTGCATGACAGTTCAAACTGGGCTCGATTTAAACCTTGCATGTTGTGACCCTCAAATTCACATCTCCTACAAGACACACGCTGTTGTTTTTAGACTCGTACAGTTGAACAGTAATCTGCACGGGTAGCATGCGCGGCTACAAAGACAGGCGGCCAGCTAACCTTGCAAGGTCATAGACATATAAGAACCAATAGACCGGTAGAAAGAAAACATCACGACACTGGCTGATTCGATACAATGTACCAAACGACTGCGTGTTGTTGCTACCGTTTAAATACACGTCCAGTCAAAACATTTTGCGTGAGTCGTGACGTGTAATGATCGCACTTATTTAGAAGCACGTGCATTAAAATGTTCCATGGTTGCGCTTCGTATGAACTGAATTTCGTGGGCTACTCACTCTGATGTAAGCCAAGTGGTCGGTCTGAGCTTCAACTCGGTAGTTTTACTCTCGAGCTGCTGCGTAGGTCCTTAACAGTGAAAGAGAACATGTTATTTAGACATGCCATTTTTATATCGGGCTCCTTTCATCCCAAGGAATCTTGTCTGTGCACTGACCAGTCAATATCACGGTTAATGCGCACTCATTGTCAATTGATATAGACACTGCCCTTGTGGCTTTATTTTCCAAACAACCAGTCAATTTTACTCACCTGTCCTCCGTTGTGTAACAAGTTTACTGGGACCTCTAGTAATAGTGTACATCATGTGAACGCCAGTTCCCAAAGAACTTCAGTGTAGCTTCGGTAAAATGGTGTGTCGTGTGATGCAATGTGGCGACTGAAAACGCTGGCTCCAAACGAGTATATTCCACCCTGTAGCAAGCCCCGTTTTCGGTACAGTCTCCTTGACGCAGCCACGATGGAAAAACTACAGCGGCGTGTTTGTCCAAGTCAGCTGGTCGTGTGTCTGTCAGTCTCCGGGCTCGGTGCTGCTAAGTGCGCTTTACTGCCCTAGCCTCGGATCCGAAAAAAACATATGTTTGGGTCGAAGCGCCGTCTGCTTTTCTTTCAATGGTAGCCAAGGGTCAACCAAGGTGAAGCGCAACACCTTTTTGATATTGAGAGAAAAAAAATCTCCTTTACGAAAAATTCTTTCATCTAAGGATATTATAGCCCGTGGTTGGTTTTCAAATCATAAAAGGGGTCTGTTGCCTAGCTTACAGTACAAGTGTAAATGACACCGATCATCATCAAAGAGCACCTCACATGACGTCACTTCACGCCCCCTATTCCTATGGGAGGAGCGCCCTTCAGAATACTACCACTGACCTTTCACCTATAAACCAAAGCACGTGGAGTGAAAGTCATTATCAATGAAACTTCTCTTTTTTCCCCAATTCGATATAAATTAGGCCTTAATGTAAAACAATTTAGGCCTACATCCTTCATGAAAAAAACACAAACAGCATTATCATGAAAACACGACCGTATTTCAATCACCTTCGTCGTGTGTAAACGGAGGAGAGGAGCAGCAATTGCATAAAATAAGCTTGCGGTTCTAGGCCTGTACGTTGCAAGGTTACATAGATAGGGTATACATGACACTGACAGTGCGCGGCATGTTTGGCAACCGTAGATCAACGGTGGCAAGGAGGGGGATCAGACAAGCTTAACAAGGAGGCGGCGCGAGGAGGCGGGTGCTAACCTACTGTGTTATCTGGGTCAGCGGACGGTAAACAGGTAATGATCTAAATTGGTCAGAAATGAGAGGATATCCGATTGTTTTATTTTATTAGTTTTTTTTGTCGCTTTAAATCATTTACTCCACAGACATTACTGATTCAGTAGATGAGAGATCAGAAAAGACTAATGCAAAAAGCATTTTAAACAGTAGAGGTTCTTCAAAGTGTGTGTGTATAACAGTCCATGGTCAGTAGTGGGGGTCACAGTCCTCCAGTAAACTATCCGTGATGTAGCTGACTTGAAGCTGTTCCTGGTAGTATTGCTTTTCCACGTCTGTGTTGACAGTCCAGGCCACCACCTCCACTCCTCTCTGGGCCCAGTACTGCACATAGTCCCTGAGAGACCAAGGACACAGGAGACAAAGGGATCAGAGAAGGAAACATCAGTAGAGGTTTAAGCCACTCTCTGGACTACATCGTCCCGAGACCAAGGACACAGAACAAGGGTTTGTGTAACAAAAGCAAGGTGACATTAGACATTTACACAGAATAAATCTGCATACTACTCTCTCTCTTTATAACAAGCACCACATTGGTGCCGATGTGAATCGGTGAAACTCACTCCTCAAGTATGTAAAAGGCCACCGGCGTCATTGAATAGCTAGCTGAATAGGAAGTCAGAGAGGGCGCGTTTGATCCTCGGTGAAGGATAAACACCGATCCGGAAAACTCTGACGGAACTTGCAAGACCACGTCTGTTACATAACCGTCACACTAAGATGGCCGACTAGTTTCCTCTGAACCTTTGTAAACCTAGCTCCTTTCAGAGAAACTCACGAGGAAACAAAGTTCTTCTGCACCAGGAAGGCAGAGACTCCACAAAGCTTCCACAGCAGGTGGTGATGGGCCCAGTCCAGAAACACGTCCAATAGCTGGGTCCAATGGTGTTTCCATAGTGACGAGAACCGTGGCTCGCCGTCGCCGAGTCGAGACAGGCTCCAGGGTCTGTGGGTCAAAGCTGTGACCACTTCCTGGTCAGCCTGCCTCATCTGGGAGTCCAAACATGAGGGTTTAAGGGGCGAGAGACCATGGAGAGAAAGAGAGAGAGAGCGGTAGAGGTATTAAGAGAGACAAGAATGGCAGGTGGGAGAGTGAGAGAGAAAGGGAAAGATTCGAGTGCGAGAGAAAAAGAGTAGGTCCATTAAAACAGAGCTAGACGCTAGGCTACTTCCTAACCCCTCCCACTTCCCCCTTGGCAGGCCCTTCACCTCACCCTGTAGATGACTTTGGGCTCGAAGGAGCAGACAATGCTGGTGTTGTAGAGGACTGGATATTTCTGATAAATCTCCTTCAGAGCAGCAGCCGACTAGCAAGGGGGAAGACAGAACATTGTACAGGGACATTTTACTGTGTGTGTGCACGTGCTGTGCGTGTGTTTGGGGAGGGGGTAACATGCAGGTACAGTCTGCAATTGTTTGTGTGGGGTTTTGTTTTTGCTTGTGAGTTTATGTATGTGTATGTGTCTGTGTGTGTCCAGCTGGTGTGCCTGTTGCAGCTGTGCATCAATACAAGCCCTGCTTTGATGCCTGACCTCAAGAGGACCAGAACAATCCAGACATGCATTCCTCCTCTTTAGACTGTACCATGTGTGCATTTCATCACACACAGGACCAAGAGGACAACGATAGTGCAAACTACAGCAGGAACAGTTCTAGATTCTCTGACAGAAGCATTAACGGACAAACGAAAAGATCCACACTTCCTCATTTGGAACAACGAATGGTGTGATTGGCTGTATAGACATATATACATGTATATATGTCTATGATTGGATGTACCTTGTCGGGGTGACCTTTGACATCAAAGTAGATTGTCAGCTGGAGTTTGATGCATTCCAGTACGGCCTCCTGCAGAGTAGGGATCATCTCTCCAGCAAACCTGTCACTGAAGGTTCACAAAAAACAACAACATCAATATTTAGCTTTAAAGAACCATCTTGGAACCAGCCCGGGTCACTCTCAATTTAAAAATAGTGATGGTTGGACTACAGTCTTCAACGATCTGTATACCATGTGTTTCTCCCTGGCAGACCACCCCTCTCTCCCCCTCTCATGAACAACTTTACTCGGTTTATCTGTGGGTCTCTCTCGCACCTGAGTCTGTGCTTTATGGAGGCGTCCAGCTTCCTCAGTTCGGAGAAGGTCAGCTGGTTGAGGGGCCCTTGTCCGTTGGTGGTCCGCAGCACCGTGTCATCGTGCATTAGAATGGGAACTCCGTCGGCAGAAAACTCCAGGTCCAACTCGACCCCAGTGGCCCCATTCTTACTGGCCTGTTTTGGGATCGTGATAATTTCCGGGATCAAACATGCGGTTCGGAGATGAACTTAAATGACGCATCGTCGGCATTGGATTCACACGCGTAGATTCTGCCCCTTCTTTTATAGCTAGGGTATCATGCATGATGCAGCTGAGTGTTTAAATAGCACACGGGCTATCAAAGAAACAGTATTTAATGTGTTTTCAATGTGTTCGTTGCTCTATAATCACCTCGCGAATGGCAGCAATTGTGTTCTCAGGAGCTTCATGTCCACCACCCCGGTGAGCGACCACCGACACCCCGCTGGACCCAACAGTCCCCCTGGCTGGCCGCAGCACCTGCCTTGTACGGCTAGACGGGACTTGGGGAAACCGGAACATCAGCAGAAAGATGTAGAGCGAGGCGGTGAGGACAGAGGACCATAGCGGACTCCTGGTACTAAGCAGAGCCACCACGAAAACAACCGAGAACAGCGTTGTTTCATCTCCGAGCTGCAGCATTTTGTCTCCGTTTTCCAATTGCTAGGCAGTTCACCTGGCCGTTCGTACTCGCAGTTTACTTTGTAGTTAATTAAAAACTTAAGAATGGAACCAAAGTAAGCAACGTAGAAGCATTACGTTATTAATGGAAGCTTGCATTTTTCTCTGCATTCACTATTCCTCGAACGGGTTAATCAACTACCGTGTCGAAAACAGCTGATTTGATCAATGAATCCTTGTAAATATGCGCCGCACAGTAAAGTAATAATTACGTTGTAAAGTAGCCAACACTGAAATGCTGCCCAGCTACCATGGTCACCTGACCTGTCAACTCGGCTGGCGAGTTCAGCTGGCGGAAGCACGTCATGTACAATGCACGCGCCTAGCTGTGTCCACCAGGCTTGTATTGATAAAATGTAGCAAAAGAATTATAATGTAACAGTGCAGTCAAAAGTTTGGACACAGTACTGTATATATTATTGTTATATTGTGTATTCACAAAATTTAGAAAACTTAAATAAAAATACTTCTGATATTATTTTCGAACTGTCAGTTCTTAACCACTTGAGGGCGTAATTTCCTAATCGTGCAAGCCTCTTTTCCAGCATGTACCACTTCCTGTGGTTGAAGGGCAACTTCGTATGTCCATAACATAACCTAGTTGGCTTGCAAAATGAGCTTAACAAATGTCTATTACTTCGCTATAAGTTTTCACTAGACAACGGCTGTCATGGTACGTTTTACTTTACGAATTATCTACGTTTTACAGTGTTTTCAATTTGAGATTTGTCATATCTGCCAGTTAACTTGCTATCTTGCCGACTGAGCAAGAGAACTGTTTCTACAGTGGATTAACAGCTCACTGATCCCAGGGGTGTATTTGTGTGTAGGCTATAACATGTTATTTTGCTAAACACATATCTAACTCTAATGTAGGCTACGTCCTCTGTCCATGTCTCTCTGTGTCTCTCTGTGTCTCCCAGCATAGGTCAACGCTTCTTCTCCGTCTGACCCACCAGGCTTTGGCCCACCGCAGAGGGCTATGTCTAGTAAGAAGACTATCCACTCGACTTCTCCTCAACACACAACCTCACGCACCCTCTCTGCCATGCGGTGGCCGCAACACCCCCTTCCTGCATCACAGCCCCCAGGGTCTGTCTTCACCCTCAGCCCACGTCCTCCTCGCCAAATGCTCAGACCTGTCGAGTCAAAAGTACACCCTCATCTACTCACTACCCCACATCATGCTGCTCAGAGCGGTATCCAGACTGAAACTGCTCCAGACAGGCATCACAGTGGTCTTACTTCCCCCTGTCTACTACATGTATCTGCAAGGAGACGCGTCGGACCTCCTAGTCGTCTACACCACCGGAATAGCGCTCTTTGCCGGTACAATGCTGTACACCGCGAGTCACTTCTTCCGACGCGTCGTGGGGATGATGTACGTGGATTCGGCGCAGACAACGCTCAGGGTATCTCACTTGACTTTTTGGGGCAAACGGACTGACGTTTACATGCCGGTGTCGGATGTGATGACCGTGGGAGATGCGGGGGATTCAATCGGTGAACCTATACTGAAACTGAAACGCTATAGTCGTGCTGATACACTTTATTTCTCTACCCGCTTCGGACGAGTGGTAGACCGGCATATCTTTGAAAAAGTGTTTGGAACCCTTACTTGATACTGCAGGGTGTGTGAATACAATTCTGCACAAGGAATTATGTATATTAAAATTAAAATGAATAATTGTTGTGCTTTGTCAGTTAAATAGTCAGTGGCAGATTTTCAGAATGTCAAGCTCAAAGGACCTATATATTGGAGAAAAAAAAAAGTTTATTTAAAACTATACAGCAACTTTATTTGACCTCAGCAGGACACAACAATACAATCACTGTTAGTTTAGCAGTGCAATACACAAGTCAGCTAGGATACTATACTCCTACAACATGTAATAATCCACTGACAGGACAAGGGAGAACTGTACATATTAACTCGTGCAGTTACAGTTTTGCCCTGGAAACAAATGAGTGCAATCGTGTCATATGAATTTGTTGAATAGCAGCCATCTCTGGATGATTGACACAGATCAGTTACATGAATGTATTTACAGTTAACTGAAGCGTGTTTTGATTTGCTTCACAAACTACTGGCATTGGTCTGACCTGATCTGGTCTCACTGCTGCCGAGTGCACCTCAAGTAATTCACAGTATCTGACATCATCTGTGTACACTGCAGACAACCAGACCGTCTCAACAACTGTTTGTGGGGCGTTACAGCCCCTCACTTAAGCTCAGCGATGGCGTCGTTGAAGATGTCCAGGAAAAGGTGGGCGTGGCGTTCCTTAAACACCAGCGAGGGGCGGAACCGGATCGAGCTGGTTCCACAGCCCCCCAACACCAACCCTGCAGAACCACAGTTCAACAACGTCAAGAGCTCAAGGAGAACCCCATTGTGTGGGTGTAACACATAGAATAAGATATTATATATATGTGGTATTTGTAGGTAGAGGTTTTGGCAGCTTTAGCCACCTAGCTTTTCACCTAGCGGGTGGGGGTGGACAATGTTTGAGGTATTAACGAAGGAGTTAGACAACCATAAATCGGTTACACATACACGAACGAACTCGCGTTCTTCCGAACTCGCGTCGTGAATTCTCCTACTGCCTTGAGTGATGTTCAAGGACGGCTGGGTGTGTGTGTGGTCGTTCTGCGGGGTTGTACTGGGTCAGAACATGGGGAGGTTGTGCTAGGACCTACCCTTGTTCCTGGCCTTTATCAAGAGGCTGTTGCGAGTGTCTTCATCCCTCACGTCCACCGCACAGAAGGTCCCGATGCCCCGGGCTCTGCTGAGGAGGTGAGGGTACTTGGTCTTGGCACGAGAGAGAGGTAGCAAGGAAAGAGAGGGATCTAAAATATGGGATTTACTCCTAACATCCACATCATCAGGAATGTGACCACGTCACAAGCGCCGGTGAGCGCGTGTGCACACACACACAGACCTGCTTGCTCCCTGTTCGCACTTCACACCGTTCTGACCAAGCTGCTGACGTCACACACACACACACTCGTGCGGCTCACCTGGAGGTCGTAGAGGCCCTGCAGCATGACCCTGCCTGACCTCTGCACCTCCTCCAGGAGATTCTCCGTCCTGATGACCTTGATGACCTCGTTCAGGAACAGGTTCTTGGTGTGATCTCCGAGCCAGGTGTTGAAGATCCTGAACGGCTGAACGGGAGAACACAGGGAAGGGAACCTGAATCTCCATGGCAACAGAAACTACAGGGTTTCCCCAAGGTTAATGTGTTGTGCGGAGAAACCTTCAGACTGATCCTATTTCCTGACCCCACATGTACAGTTGCTACCTTGTCTGGTTGGAACTCGTCCTTGAGGAAGTAGCCTCCTGTCAACATCTTCTTGCTGAAAGAGACTATATCAGCAGGGTCGTCCAATCCCCAGTGTTCGTGGGCCCAGAACTTCCCAGTGGACCCGCCCCCGGTCTGCACTTCATCCACTAGGAACGCACAACCATGCTGATGGACAGGTGACGTAACAGAGGAGAGAATTAATGGAATGTATGAATGGAAACAGCCAAGCAAATGAAAAGATGATTCAGAATAATACAGACATAAACACATGCAACGTTTCCTTCCTTTACCTTCTTGGCAATCCCTCTTAACTTCCTGTAAAAGTCAAAAGAGGCGTGGTTATCCCCTCCCTCCGCCTGGATTGGCTCAATGACGACCCCTGCCACAGGTCGTCCCTTCCGGGCCCATTTCACTATCAGGTCCTCCGCCTGGAGAAGAGGGAGACGGACGGAAGGATGTTGGACTACAAAAACAACCAAGGACCACACAGGCTTGCAGATGAAAAGGTAGTGAAAGGAGAGGTTGTGATGGAGAGAGAAAAGGAAAGAGAGAGAAGGGGGGGGGGGGGAGGAGAGAGGAAAGAAAAGACGAGTAAAAAGGAAAGAGAGAAAAGGAGTGGAGAACGTAGCCCAGCACAGAAGGAGTGCAGAGTGGCTCAGGAGGATCCAGAGAGCAGAGGGGGGGGGTCTCCTGTCGGCCTGACCTGCTCCAGGCAGCGAGCCTCCTCCTGGCTGTTCTCCCCATGGTGCTCCTCCAGGGGGTACCTCAGCTGGGGGTACGGGGCGATGGGCCAGTCGAACGTCGGGACGTCCACCTTCTGGATGGCCTTGGTGTGGGTGGTCGCCAGGCAACCTGGGGAAGGAGAGGTGGAAGGGGTTGGAGAGAGAGAGATTGATATGTCGATTGAATGTGGGTAGAGTAAGTGAGTGGGTTTTCTGTGCGTAGGATTTGTTTATTGAGACCAATTCAGAAGGCACTCATTTGCCATTGGCTATACAAGTAGAGAGGTCTTACCCAGTGTTCTGCCATGGAAACCACCCATGAAGGACAGCAGAGTCAGATCGGGACATCCAGGCTCCTGCAGGAAGACACACAACGCTCAACATATTCAACAACACTTCCCAACAACAACTGGTATCTACTACTGGGTTGGGCAACATGCAATTGTCCCAGATGGATGAGGGTTCCAGTGTATTTAGACTGTACAGATGGATGAGGGTTCCAGTGTATTTAGACTGTACAGATGGATGAGGGTTCCAGTGTATTTAGACTGTACAGATGGATGAGGGTTCCAGTGTATTTAGACTGCACAAATGGATGAGGGTTCCAGTGAGGGATCCAGTGTTTGGGGTTGAGGGTTGTGGTCGAGTAGCATGACCTCACCTGGTTAATCACACTGGTTCTCTCCTCCTCTTGACTGGGAATATTGTGTCCTCTCTGCTTGTTCTGGAGGGTAAACACAACACAGCAACACAGGACAGCAATTCAGTGTATTTAAACACTGCGCCAGCTATCTGACGCTTGTGTTTAGATTCCGAAGGAGATCGACTTAAGAGAATAACGACACCAAAATTCAATAAACTGTATCGATCATGGAGAACCTTCTAAGAGGCCATTAGGTCTTCACCCTACTTGCCTCGGGGGAATGTCCCTGTACTTACTGTAAGTCGCTCTGGATAAGAGCGTCTGCTAAATGACTAAATGTAAAAACATTGTAAACAATGACAACACATTTACATTGAAAACAATGTAAATGGTGTCTGTACTGGTGTGTTTGACCCAGCACACTGTGAGGGCTGTTGCCATGGTGCTCACCCTGTACCAGATGAAGATGGCCTTGTAGGCGTTCTCATTGGAGCAGGAGCCACACGCCATGGTCTGCACTCGAGCCAGGCCCCTGGGCGCCACCTAGTGGTCACACAGGGGAAACGCGCCGATCACGGCTTCAAATGTTATCCATCACCTATCTTATTCACACTGTGAATTGTGTGTGACTTATATGAGGTATGCAAAGGTGCATTCAACACATTTGACTAACAACATCAATGAAAGAAGTAATACCCCCTCACGCCTTCAGTCATAAGGTAGGTGAGGATAGGTCACAGGTCATAGGTCATTCTTACCGACATCAGACCTCCCAGAAGCTTCTCTGGGTATTTCCCAGGGGGCAGCATTCCCAGGGCTGGTCTGTTGATGAACGCACCCTGATGAACACACGAGATGACCACATCCTGTTAGTAAAGTATGCAGTGGCATTCAGATCTGTCAACTGTATCAAAACAAGTGGAGGCTTTTAGAGTTCACCAGATTCATGGGGTCTGTCATGATTTTCGTCAGAGCTGGATGATTGTATCCTGTGAGAAAAGGAAAACCGTTTTTTTAAACCATTTGGCATTTCGGTTAAAGTTAAACAGTTAAAAAAATCTACGGAATTTTCCGACACCTATGGGGATGGAGGCGATCTGGGTGTAGACGTCCAGCATGCGGTTCCCATCCACGTCCACCAGGTAGTTCCCTCTGCTCTCGTCGTAGTCACAGAAGAAGTTGACCTGCAGCACGTTCTGAGGCCAGGGGGGAACGGGAGAATGTGTCACGCGTGCATGAACTGACGTTCTCCGGGAGAACTAGGCTATTTATAGAGCCGTTAAGATAAGATGGACTTTGGTTGAATCATGGATTGTGTGAATATTATGTAAAAAAAAATATATATATTACACGAGTGGTGTAAGGGTGGGTGTCAACCTGCCAACCAATCTGGAGTTGCTCAACAGGGTCTCAACTGGATGGCTCTTACACCCCATTGTGTAATTTACTGTAGCATCGCTAGTCATATGTTGATAAGTAAGGGTCAAGAAGTGGTCTGATTGGTTGTTGTGTATAAAGGGAATGGTGAAGCATTGCTCTGTGGATTCTTGAACTCCTAAGACCTTCTCCTCCGCTCTGGCTTGTCCTTGTACTAATTCTCTTTGCTCACCTCTTGCTGTCTCTCTGATTTACAATGATCATGGTAGCGTAGGTAAGAGTTAACCTTCATGTTATAACATGTTTGCCTTGTAAATGATTCCATTCATTTGCAATGTTATTTGAATATCCTAAGAATTTCCATGCCCAGTCTGACCTTGTGTTGATCTGTGTACCTGACAATAAAAAAAACTTGAATTTGAACTGAATATTTCATTTTAACCTTACTTTGACCATTCTTGCTCTGATTTAACCCATAGAGTCAGAGAACTGTAATTCTATTTGTATTGGCATTATTTGGTTCATGTTAATACACTGTTAATACTCTAATACACATCTTCCTTTAAACCATAGGGGAATTAGTTTTGGTTGTTTGGCCAATATTTAAACCCCTACAGTGGTACCGAAAATAGAAACTCACCTGAACAACCTCCAGCTGTTTTGACAGACTCTGTGGACAAAGGAGAAAGTATTTGATAACTTTATAAAATGTGGAAGTAAGTTGTTTGTAGGGCCAGTACATATAAGCAGTCAGAACATCCTGGTAATATTGTGTTTGGGGTCACAGAGGTCACTGGTCTAGTACTGTGTAGCGGCAAAGGTTAGATTCACTCCTGACTTTGAACTTCACAAGTATACACAGTATATCCATTTGCATACAGTGAGATGTTGTCAACGTAGTCAACACTGACACTCTCACCTTCGATATAGGACCTGGAACCTCAGTCTTCATTTGAGGACCAGTGTATTCCACCTCCTCCACCACCCTGGCCACAGCTTCGCTGGCCTGACGGCATCCTGAACACAAAGGAAACAGGTTTGTAGTACTGGGGGTTTACAGTGCTAACCCAGACAGCACTAACAGACACACAGAGTACAACAGTCAGCGCTATGTGGATAGTGTAAATAAGTGTTTGTGTTATCAAAGGAAATTATTAAAAGTAAAATATCAGTTAAAACAGGTCTGAACAAACTACTCTTTAAAATGTTATGTCAGTTTTAGGATGACTCCGAGTTGGGTAATTCAACAGTGAAGGGGAGTGTTAGGGGAGGGGGTGGTTATCTTGAATTTCTATTACTTATTCTGAGAGTAGGTCTTAGTAAACAACAGTGGTAAAGCCTTAGTCCTCAGAAACACAGGATACAGCCTGTCAAAACCAGTCAGTACCAGACCATTCTAACATCTGTCCTTCAAGTTCACCTTTGCACCCATTCTTTCTATTCCCCTCCCTCTTTCTCTACCCCCCCCCCCCCCCCCCCCCCCCCCCCCCTCTGTCTCTCCATCTCCTATTCATTGAGTAAATACACAACTCTTTGTTGACATATTTGTAATGAACTGGGAAACTACTCATAGAACCCATACCAGTTGTCACTTACAAATAAATAAGCAGAAATATTACTTTGAAGCGAGATTTCTCTTTCACCATCATTCTTTCTCTTTCTTTTTTCTCTCTCTCCATCTCTCACCTGAGGCAGACAGGAGCAGGCTGGGTCTCAAAGAGGAAGACAGACCCCTTCTCAGGAGACAGGCGGCCATGCTGCAACTGGACACGGAGACAGAGGAAGACAGAGAGAGGGAGACTGCACCCAGAAATCATTAAAGTTCTGTTCAAATTGATTGCACTGACAGATGAGGGCAGTTCTATCCCATTTGAAACCTGAACTTGCATCCAGTAATCATCACACATGATTATTTCGGCTTGCACTCGAAACACACAGAAGAATCACTTACTGTATGTAGATGAAAGAATCGAAGAGTATTCAATATCACCTGAGACGTTTCACACACACACATACACACAGTTCCACCTCCACCAACTACCTGCCTTACTTTATACTAACACGACAACCAATAAGGGAAGCCGATGTAATCAACCATTTCCA
The DNA here is from genome assembly GCF_021917145.1 of Hypomesus transpacificus. NCBI lineage: Eukaryota > Metazoa > Chordata > Actinopteri > Osmeriformes > Osmeridae > Hypomesus > Hypomesus transpacificus. The sequence goes on from NC_061080.1 coordinate 201,628, forward strand.
TCCCACCTCCCACTACTTACCATGGCTGAGTCCAGATTCTCCTCACGTGTTGTCCTCACTGCTGGGTGTGCAGATTACTCTTTAGTTATGCTGATTAATAATAAAGTATAGTCGATTTTAGGGGGCACCACTTGTGTTCGATGATTTTCTGTCAGAGGATGGGCCAAGGAAAGCACCACAATGAAAAAGAGTTGACTTTGTTTTTAAAGCGAGCTGCTCGGATCAGGTCACCACGACAGGCAGAGTGGTTGGCATGAGTGAGAAACATGTCTCTCAGATGGACATTATATACATGAGCTGGAACATACAGATATAGTAGCCACCAAAACATGTCCTTAAACAGTCCCCATCCACAGCTTAAGGCACAGGATAACAACACACAGGTGATGTGGTCATAGCGCATCTTTTATACTATTTTCTGCATGTTGCCCTTTCCGCAGATTAATGTGCACATTCTCCAATCTATGTGTATTGTCACTAGCCCGCTGTGTGACCTCTTGACCACAGCAAGAGACAACCTCACATATGTATGGAAAACCCACGTATCAACTTTAATATAATATGGCCTCATGGCGAATTGAGGATAAAAATCTAACATGCAATAATCTGAAGGGAGGAATAACCCTTGTAGGAGTAGAGGACATCGTAAAAACGATTGGACCTAAGAAAGTTAATGTTGAAGGGTAAAGTATTGAATATTGTGTAGTGTTTGTATATTAGGAGGTTTACTATATTTGAGCTTATCGTAGATGTAATCTATGTTCTGTGTACTTATATGATATCCCAGGTTGCTTTGCGTTGTCTTGTCCTAAGAATTTCAGTGCCTAGTCTGACCCTGTGTTGTTCTGTGCATCTGACAATAAAAGACTTGAACTTGAACACAAGAGGAGTGGTTTTTATTAAGGGTTTTAACAAGGCCTGTGGCTGGGCGGTGTTCTGTGCTGATTACCCAGAATTCCCAGACAGGTCAGGTATGATAACAGATGGATGGTTGCAGGCTTTAGAAGAGCAAGACCCTGAACCGGCACCAGAAGGTTGCCGGTTCGATTCCCAGTGGGGTGCCTTGCAAGGCACTTCACCCTACTTGCCTCAGGGGAATGTCCCTGTACTTACTGTAAGTCGCTCTGGAAAAGAATGTCTGCTAAATGACTAAATGTCTTTTAAGTCTGTCCAGTGACAAGTTTTGATTGCAGACACGACACAAGCTTGTTTTCCATTAACCCTCAAGAGGAAGTGGTTCAACCAGGTCTGGCTTAATCAGTGATAAGGTCAGATGACTGTTCACCGTTTAGAGGTGCTTGATAAACCGCATGAAGTCTCTCTTGGGGACAAACACAGAGAAAAAATAAACACCATCCAAGTTTTGGTTTGTTTTTTATTTATTTCACACTGTTCCTTAAGGTCTTTGAATAGGGTATGTAACATTGGATGGGCTGAAAATGGCCCATGCAAAGGGTTTGTCCTGCCATCATGTGTGTTATTTTCAGAGGGGATACACATTATATCAGGGCGTTTTTTCACGTGATGTAGACCCTTTGCATGTTAGGGGAGGGGCTACACATTATATCAGGTGCAAAAACGACCTGATATGTGTATCGCCTCTGAAAATAACACGCCCAGGGGATGCAAATCCTGGCAGGGATAAGTAACTTGGCACGACACCGGGCAATACCTCAGGTAACTAAAACTGGAGATACATTTACTCAACCTACTTTATGCTTTCTGCTCATTCAAAATTATGAAACAACAGCAGGGTCATTATGTTTGTTTTTACAGGTCATGAGAAGAATGACCCAGGTTCCTGTGGAGATAACCTGTATGATTGACCATCCTTAGCAGTTACAGTATATAGATAAAATGTTTATAACCAATACGCATTCATTATTGGTTCAACATATTACAAAAACACACGGTTTGATCAAGACAACAAAATGACAAATTTATTTTGTTTCAACACATTCATCCAGTATTGTGTAAAAGTGAAATCTAAAATATATATTTTTTTAATTGTAAAAAAATAAAATAAAGTGTGCCTTTCCACCCTGTCGTCTTTGCAGGCAATGCAGACACTTGGCCAACAGGACTTTTGTGAGCTGGTGCTGGGGTTTCCATGGAAGACATGTCCCATACGATGAACTTTGTTTACGAAAGAGATGAGTCTGTCTCTGTGGTAACGGACTGTGCTGGATCGGATGTGGAATCTTGAGGATCGGTGGGTGCATGGGAAACATCCTCCTCTTCTTCCTCTTCCTCCTCCTCCTCCTCTTCTTCTTCTTCTTCCTCTTCCTCCTCCAATTCAAGGCAAGGTCTCTTTGCTGGCCTTGACAATGATGGCCCAGAAACTGAAGGAGCCGTTGTGCCTACTGCCACACTTTGGCATGGCAATGTAGTCTGTATGGCTTCAAAGGGGGAGGGGGAGACCATTTTAGTGGGATGTTTTATGGATTGCTCAGTGCGTAAGGACAGTGTACTGCTGAGATACAAGTAAATGGAAAAGGCATCTTCAACACACAATTTACTTACTATTCACTCATATATTTTGTTTATAAACCCATTCATACCTATTGACCAAATAATTGTCACCAGCCTCCACAAAAGGTGATGCAACTGATTTGAGATCAGACCAATCAGTGATAATACAGATGGATAATTGTATTCACACTATGAATAGTTTGATAATTTGTTGTGAATGGCTCACATAATTGATAAAAGTACCCAGTCATCATGGTAAACATACTTGGATAACACTGCTCTGCTAACTGCTACAAATTCATAATGCTACACATGTTTGGAACACACAAACACCATAAGACGTCTGGTTTTGTAAGAATAATTTGAACGGTTACCTTTACTGCGTAGGCGAGGTCCCAATGTCTTAAGAGACAGTTGTGTCGCGCGAGATGCCACACTTCCAGTATCTGTTTGGCATGATGCGTCTTTCGTGTGTCCTTCATGTGATGTAATCTGAAACAAAAGCGTGCAAATAAATCTATTGTATCTACATAAGTTTTCAACAGATTGACTAGATATAATTTGAAATGACGTTAGTTGGGATCGACTTAAGTGGGTAACGTTACAGCTTAGCAACCATAACTATCGTTATACTACTCAGCTTCAGTTAACTAGATAGACAAGCTCTATCTGGCTGAAATACAATTTACAAAATAACTTGTCAAAGATATGGACAAACTTGGATCGTGAATTGTAGATTTGCATGACAACACTGGTTATTTATTCAAATGAAACAGTCAGGAAAATGAAATAACGTTAGCTCCATTGCCAATAAACTAAATCATAAACACATTCTCAACCTATGCTAGATCCAAGATACGTTAGCATTGCTAGTACTAATTGTTAGCCTAGCGACAAAATTATATTTACATCTTGCGATGACCATATGGTCGGAACAACACCTTTTTTCAGCAACAGCATGCTAGCAAATCCTGCTTTAAATTGTCCATGGTTTTTAAAACTGTCCTTTGTGAAATGGTTTGAGCAAATGTATAGCTCTAACTGACTGTCGATCTCAACAGGGATCTTAAACACAAACATCAGCCATGCACGTCGAGTAATTGGTTCTTTGGGAAGACTATGAAAAGTATAAGCATTCCCCGTAGGCCTACAGCCTGGAACACTGCATCTTCGACCGTGGTTCATGTTCAATATCTTCCAAAACTTCCGTAATTCCCGTGGAAGTACACAAAGCAGGGCGCAGCTAAACAACTAGTGTCGGATATCTAAGCGACCTCCATTTCTGTTCCGGGTCCAGAACACCAGTGGGCTGGTGTGTATGTAAAATATGGGGCGTGACAAAGGTACAGACCAGACTCAGAGCCCAATAAGGTACAGCCACCGAGTTGACGTCAACTATTAGCTTTGTTGGGATTCGCCCGTTTTACAGCGTCAGTTTCAAATGGTGAGATTTGCCGAGGAAAGAGGTGTCAATGGGACTAAGGTTCTCTGTATGTCCATTTATCCCACCGAACTGTCGTTATTCAACTATGACAAGGTAAAGTCAGCTTTGCATTCTATCACCCCTTTAATACATCACATCCTGTAAAATAAATACACATGCCCGAGTGTCCCGTTGTGTAATTGTAACCGAAGGTTTCTTATATTGTCTAGACTCAGGTTTGCCTTTAAAATAAAGACATTAATTTCCAATGCCGGAACCAAGACGACACTGCACCTCTCACTTTATTCCAACACAGACACCCCGTCAAAACAATACCCCCTTTTACCACTTGCTGTCTTTCTCGTCACAATAAAAGCTCCATGTTTACTGTAACTTCCTCTTAACCTTCAACTGAGAGGTTACACAATAAAATACCTTACATCATTATTATCCATCATTACATAAGAGTTTACTATTCACTACAGCATGCAATGGGACTTGCAAAATGCAATTTTGGTTTCAATTATTGTCATTGATAACAACATTTCCATTATCATGATTGTGTTCTATTATCTGCTCTATTATAACTAACTGGGATCCAGGTTTGTGTCCATTACATATTGCATTTCATACAGCATGGTTACATAACTTTTAACAGACACACAGAGGGGTACTGAACACGTAGTGAATTGAGAAAGTCTACCAAATAATCACACGCTGAACTCAAGTCTTGAAGAAAGCAGATTAAATCACCCAAAAGATCCATCCGTTTCTCGATCAAAGGCTTCACAGACACAGAGGCCAGACTAGCCAGATCAAGGTAATGGTCAATGGTCCTCTACTGGCCCCATTAGGGTTAGGGGGTTATACACTAATAGCTGTAGCTGTAGCAGTAGCTACAACCAGCAGCAGTAGCAGGAACAGTACTAGCAGTACTAGCAGCAGTAGCAGTACTAGCAATAGTAGCACTAGTAGTAGCATTAGCAGCTGTGTCGCAAATTTCTCATTCTTCTCTCCTTTTTTACTCTCTGTTATATATATATATATATACACTGAGTGTCAAAATAAAGCTTCAGAATAGTTTGTTGATTAACAATACCAAAGTACCACAATTAACTAAGAATTCTAGATTTGCTTTGACTTAGAATTCTAGAATTTCTTTTATATCAGTCCAACCGCGACTTTACCCACATTGGTACTTGGTACCCAGGACCTCTGACTCGCAAGAGCGACTACTTACCAGCTACGTTAACCAAAAGCTAGAAGAGTGAGTTCAACCATTTCACATCGACTGCATAAGGACTAGTAGCATTAGCAGTAGCAGCACTAGCAGCATTAGCACTAGTAGCAGTCATAGCATTAGTAGTAGCAGCACTAGCAGCATTAGCACTAGTAGCAGTCGTAGCATTAGTAGTAGCAGCACTAGCAGCATTAGCACTAGTAGCAGTCGTACATTAGTAGTAGCAGCACTAGCAGCATTAGCACTAGTAGCAGTTGTAGCATTAGTTTATTGATCCCCATGCATCCAAATATGGCATGCTCAATGACTAAAATGGTCTCCTGGGTGACCTGACCTTAGACAGTGACTGTCTCAGTGAATTTACAGTTTTTGAGATGTCAAAACATCTGGAGTAAGACAGAGATAGAGAGAAAGATGGGGATAGAGAGACCAATGACTGAAAAAAGATAAGAGACAAAGAGAGGGATGGGGAGAGAGAGGCGGAGAACGAGAAAGAAAAACAACAAGAAAGAGCTAAAAAAAAAACATTCCTTTCGTTGTCGTTCAAACTGGATTGGCTGAACCTGTCTGTGACAGGTCACATGAGGTACCAGGCAGCCAATCCCGCCACAGCAGCCACCCATGTGGCCAGCACCACTTGGCAGGTTGGGTGCTGTAGGAGCATCATGGCCATCTGGCAGAGAGGGCTGGTGTTCCCGCTGGCAGCTGAACACACGGAGAGGAGAGGGGACGAGTTGAAATGGTACGGTCCAAACTGGACCATACCATATACTGAGAGTATGCCATTTCTACTAGACCATACCATTAACCGTATACTGGGCCATACTAGTGGGCTATGCCATTTATACTGGATCATACCATTAACAGTATACTGGACTGTACTACTGGGTTATGCCATTTATACTGGACCATACCATTTCTACAGGCAGTCCAGTACAGATGGTCCAGGTAACGTACCCATCTTGGCAGCGTAGTAAGGACACGTGTTGATGTCTCCCTGCATCTCCATTCCTCCGTGCCCGTGACCCAGCCCTGCGTCCTGCACCTCCTCCTGGATTGTGCTCCCCACCTGCTCCAGCTCTGTGAACACCTGCACACACACACACACACACACAGATAAAGTGAGGCAGATGTAAATAAAGTTAAAATAAAATATGAAATACGCAAAGTCATACAATAAGGACCAGTTTAATTTTCACTCAAACCGGTGTAGTGAATTATAATTTCTTCAGTCAGAAATCAATCACAAACACTAATACCTTTCCGTTGGCTGGCTCGAGTTCAACTTTATCATGCACCTTCACACAATTACTGTCCAGTAATCATCAATTCCACCTAATGTCCGGCCTCACCTCCATGTTGAACGCGAAGGCCCTGTTGGACTCGGCTATGATCCTGTCCTTGGTGTGGGCATCAAGCTCCAGCTCATTCATCCTGCTGCGGTACAGCTGCTTGAAGGACCGGGCGTTATGGATGCCCTCAAACTGGTAGAACAGCAGACCCTCGCCCGAGGACGGCAGCTTCAGCGCCCGCTGTGCCACCTGGGTACAGACGGGTGGGTTTGTGCGGGGGGCATGGGGGTTCATCAAACACGGGGCGGTGAAACTCGTCCATTTGATTGTTAATGTTAGAACAAACAATAGTTCAAAAGTGTTTGTTTTTTTGGACCTTTGAACTACAATCACAAAAAACAAACCTGTGTTTTTCTCTCTCTTTCTAACTTAACACAGCTGATGTAAATCTGTGGTGCTCACCTTCTTCAGGATCTGGCCCCCTGATAGGTCCCCCATGTAGCGAGTGTAAGAGTGGGCCACCAGAAGGACCGGGTCCTCAGCCCCCACCTGGTGGATGCGGTCCACGTAGGGCTTGGTACCTGGGGACACGCTCACCTGGTGGAGAGGGGTGGAGGTGGTTAGGGGAGTGAGGGTAGAGGAAGAGGGGGAATGGGGGGGGGGGGGGGGGGGGAATGCAGGAGGTCGTGGACGGGGCCAGATGAGGGTCGGGGGCGGAGCACAACTCGTCAGTTGCAGGCGGGGATTCCGACCTAGCTCTGTTGGAGCTGGACGGTGTGTGGAGACTAGAACTGACCTGGCTCTGCCAGTCTTCTCCGTAGAAGTACTCCAGGTCCTGGGCCAGAGCCTCCTGTCGGTCCAGCTCTGCTGGGAAGTACACAGGAGCCACCTGGGGGTGATCCTTGTTCCTCTCCAGCTCCTCCTCCATGGCCGAGTAGACAAAGTAGAGAGCCACCGTCCCTCTCTGGAGGGGGAGAGGGGGAGAGGGGGAGAGGGGGAGAGGGGGAGAGGGGGAGAGGGGGAGAGGGGGGGGGAGGGGGGGAGAGGGGGAAGGGGAGAGGTAATGTTAGACCACAGGAGAGTATGAGGAAGGGGGTGAGATAGGGGGGGACAAAGTGGAAGAGAGAGAAAGAAAGAAAGTGGTAAAGAGTGAGATGAAAGAAGAGGGAGAGAAGGAAGGGGGAGAGAGAGAGATATATATATATATAAAAAAAATAGCCAAAGGAAATGGTAAAATGAAAATATGTGACCTATTAACTTAAGACAGTGGGCAAAACATCCATTCGACACCAGTTCAATCAGGAATATCTCTCTCTCTCTCCCCCTCACACCAGTTCATTCACAAATCCAAGAAGTGATCACTTCATTTAAAAGTGTGCAAGTTGTGTAGGTCAATGAAGACAAAGCACAAGACAGCGTGAGAAACAGTGGTCCTTCATACGATTTTAACATCCTTCATGCACGGTCACTGTCAACTAACCTTGAAGAGCTCTCTTTTGATTCGCCCTCTGAGGAAGTCTTTGACAAACTGGCAGTTCTCTGCCCTGTCATGTGACTCCTTTGTCCCTTCAGCTAGCAGTTCTGACAGATCATCTGGGCTGGAGAGAAGGAGAGAGAGGGAGAGAGAGGGAGAGAGAGGGAGAGAGAGGGAGAGAGAGAGAGAGAGAGAGAGGAAGGGAGAGGGAGAGAGAGGGAGAGAGAGGGAGAGAGAGGGAGAGAGAGAGAGAGAGAGAGGAAGGGAGAGGGAGAGAGAGGGAGAGAGAGGGAGAGAGAGGAAGGGAGAGAGGGAGAGAGAGGGAGAGAGAGAGGAAGGGAGAGGGAGAGAGAGGGAGAGAGAGAGGAAGGGAGAGGGAGAGAGAGGGAGAGAGAGAGGGAGAGAGAGGGAGAGAGAGGGAGAGAAAGGGAGAGAGAGAGAGAGGAAGGGAGAGGGAGAGAGAGGGAGAGAGAGGGAGAGAGAGGGAGAGAGAGGGAGAGAGAGAGGGAGAGAGAGGGAGAGAGAGGGAGAGAGAGAGGAAGGGAGAGGGAGAGAGAGGGAGAGAGAGGGAGAGAGAGAGGAAGGGAGAGGGAGAGAGAGGAAGAGGAAGGGAGAGAGAGGAAGAGGAAGGGAGAGAAGAGGTAACAGAAATGCACCAGACAGTACAAGTTAAATATGTACCACATTTATAAATACATTTCATATAATGTCAAGGTGGAAAAACAAACTACATCTACAGAGAGACGCACCCCACCACCCCTCATCCCCGCAGGTACCTGAGAACATCCTCGTCCACGATGATCTTCGCCCCCCCGTTCACCGCACGTATGGTCTGGGGCTCAGGTAAAGTCTCTGTCGGCATGGTTGTCCGTCAGTTTGTCCTACTTGAGGTCTTCTGCCTGTCGTCAGCCTGTTGGGCTAAAACAGAGGAGGGAGTGTTTGTTTGTGAAATTGTGGATGGGATGAGAGTGAGAGAAGAACAGGTAGCAGAGGGGTTTTATACATGACCTGCTGGTGGATAAAGTGATTCACTTCTGGTGTCAGAACACCGATGTATCAATTCACATTGAACATTATGCAGAGCCATGTGAGTGCCCTTCCGAATGTGTCGTTTTTTTCGTTGAATGCAATACATCTTTCAACTGTTTCATTCACACTCTCTGTCTCTTTCTCTCTCTCTATATATATATATATATATGTCTCTCTCTCTCTCGCTCCCTCCCTCCCTCCCTCCCTCCCTCCCCCTTCTTCTCTCTCTCTCTCTCTCTCTTTCTATCTGTCTCTCTCACACACACACACTATCATTTCTAATCATAAAAACATTGCAACCAAGTCAAACCAAATGCTAGCTGGCATAGTACGATGCAGATGTTGATAACGCAAAACTGCACATTGCAACATTAGCCTAATATGCACATTGAAAAGATTGCATGAGAGAAAGAAGGTTATGCAGCACGTATTATGTCATGCTGGCCATTGTCGCTGCCCAGCGTTGTACGTGTGGAAGTTGAGCCAGCCTCGAGTGCTTATAAAAGTGACATTGCCGTCTTGTGTAAGAGTCAGCTTGCACATGTTTTGGCGCTGTCAGTTCCTATAGCCAAACAGCTGACGCGTTTTTGGTGAGTATAAAATCACATTCGTAAATTAGGGCACATGTTAACAATATGTTAGCGACTGCTATTCACGGTGGCTTGTTTTTACCTTGATCAGATAGGTGACTTGTCTGTGTTGACCACCGTATGTTTTGGGAAAGATTACGTACTTGGCAGGCGCAACACAAAATACTGCAGCCAATCAGATTTATCGCTGGACCAACGGCAGGCGTGAGCACGTTTTATGTAATAAGATGATACACACAAATAAAAATAAAAGAATCGTGTTAAATGGCTTGGCATCATACATTTTTTTGTAAGTGGCAAGTTAAATAATTTGATACGTTTGAGAAAATTAAAAAATGACAAGCATGCTGCATATTATAAGTGAACATCAGCCATACTGGGCCAAAAAAAACCTTATTATACCAAATTAATACAGTAAGTGCTTTAATAAACTACTGATTATGAGACATATGTCAGATTCAAAGAATGTACGTTATAATGTAAACTGTTGGTGAATTGTTTTAAAGTAAGTAATTAAATAACTGAATCAGCAAGTAGAGTGGATTGACTGCTACCTGGGCATCAGTCAAGGACACACACACACACACACACGTGCACATACTTTTGATGCTTTTGATGAACATTTGATGCTCACTCGTCATGCACCACGAATTAAACTGGCAAATCTTCCAGTTGCAGTATCCACATTTGTTCAATAGAGGGAAGCACACTCAACGATTTCTGCGTTCCACCTTCACATCGCTACTGGCAGAACTGTAGCCTGAATTATGATTTATGATTATGATGGTGGTCCGTTATAATAATACACAACTTATAGTATAATCAAATTAAGAAGTCCACATTTGTTTTTCCTTTGACCATAGAAGCCTACGTCAAATGTAATTGTTATGCTTAATTTCAACATGTCTTCTCCGCAAACGTGGCCAACGGTTACAAATCCAGAGGAAATTAGTTTGTATAGTTGATGTATTGTTTACATGTACCATACAGTCATGGTATCCTTCCCAAGGTCTCGGTGGCCAGGGAAGGTCTCTTTAAATCAAGACGTCAGGTCTATCGGCACATCTGGGCTCTGTGATAGCAGCATGCAACCAGAGTCAAACACGCCCTGGACAATAATCTCTCCAAGTAGGGCACTTGAGAACAGTAACAAAAGAACAAAAGCTTCTAGGTTGCTGCATTTCCTTCTGGAGAAAAAAACAAAAAAATCCCCCCTTAACTGGTTTGGAAAATGATTCTGGCAAAACTCTGAGCCAGCTCTTTATGTTGTGAGGGACCCTTGAGTCCCTATCATGCACAAAATCACACAGACACGCACAAACACAATCACACTAACACATAAATGCACACACTCGATCTCTGTCACACTCTCTGTCTCTCTCTCTCTTTCTTTCTGTCTCTTTCTCTCTCTCTCTCTCTCTCTCTCTCTCTCTCTCTCTCTCTCTCTCTCTCTCTCTCTCTCTCTCTCTCTCTCTCTCTCTCTCTCTCTCTCTCTCTCTCTCTTTCTCTCTCTCTCTGTCTCTCTCTGTCTCTCTCTCACACAGACACACAGTCAAATCGTTCCACTTGTTGCTGCCAACGAGGTTCTAGGTTACTGCTGTCCTGTTCCAAGATGTCCGCCCAGGACCCACCTCTGTTTGTGGTATTGTTATGTAGCAGGACACAAGCTTCCTCAGATCAACAATATTACATTGACCTCCACCATGGCGCTGAGCTATTTCACATTGAATACAACTTCCTGTGTTTATAATGGACATTTTTCTGGCTCCCCTTTCAGGACGATTAGCAATGGACCAAACATCCAGAACAATATAAAAGAAAAATAGTGAGGAGTTATTATAATGAGTAATGTGTAATAACCTTGAGTGTTTAAGTGCGTGAGTTCACAAGTATGCATGACAACATGAGTGTTGCTTCCAATTGGGACTTGTATCAAAGGATAGGCTATGTTTACCATGGTTCACTGCCTCATCACTTCCTGGTTGCTAATCTCAGTGTATTGCTCCCTCGGGATAACCACTGTGACATCATAATGATCAATTGTCCTTGTATGCATGCATGATTCCAGTCATACAGGTATTCTGTCCCCTGGAATTGTTCCAGGCGCCCACAATTGTTTTGTTTTTTAGCACAATAATTGTGTCTTTATTTGACTAAAAGGGAAACTCTCCTGTCTGCTTTAGACTTCCTCTTGTTTTCTCCAATGAAAAGTCCCCTGGCTAAAAGAATCTGCGGGTGTATTCATTCTTTGTTTGAGATCTGAGATGGGGAGTGTTGATTGCGCCTGTTTACAGACAAAGAGCAACAACAACGGTGGGTCTTTGGAGATGTTCAACAGTCCTCCTGTCTGAAGGTTTCAACTTGTACCTTTCTTCTGATGCTGAGTATGGGGTGGTCCAGGTGAAGCTTGGTGATGACAGTCACCATCATAGATATATATATATATGATCACCATGACCACATCTTGACAACCAGGGCCGGCGCAAGCCTATAGCAAACTCCTGCCCTGTTGACAACACCATGACTGCAGTCAAATAATAGTCAGTGTTGTTGGTCAATGCCACCAGTCAATGCTCAAAGTGACGTAGGTGGGCATTAGTCGACTGCTTTTAAGTCAATACTATTAGAATATAAAATTATCTGTTCATTATTTTAACTTTAACCTGCAGTATTTTCGGAAGATGTCAAGCCGAACACTGCCATATAAAAATTGCATTGTAATTCAGTTGACATATTCAGAATGCTTAAACTGACTGTCTCTGTAGAATGACAATTCCACTCAGGCGTGCTTTAGTCACTGTCGCTTCCACAATACAATTCTATTATTGGCCGGCAGCTACCGGCCAAGTGAATGATTTACTACCGAAGAAAGTGAGCCGGTTGAGGAGGAAGTAACGACCCTAAGGGCGACACCGTAAATCCCACAGTTGCCGATTCCCGTCCCGCTGTGTGTGCGCTCCCAGCCTCTTGAGCTGCGCGCCCCTCGTAACTATAATAAGAAACGCCTTTCTCGTGTTCGCTTCTTACTGACTCACTTGCAGGAAACATCGCCAGGTTCAGTATGTGCTGCCGTTGTGCTTCAACAAAAGGAGGAAAGCGTGCACATCGCGGAGGCATGCTGGTGTGTGATTGCGGTCCGGCGTGCCAGCACGGAGACCGCCTTGTTAGGTTGTGCAGGTGTATCGAAAAAGCCTAGATGGAAGGAATGAATGAGTGAGAACTGGAGGGAAATAACAAGTTGTTGGTGCATGTTCCATTCTAACACCCCATATATTCCTCTTAGAATGGTCAATTCTAAGAGTGCACACTTGGGATTAAAGACATGGAATTCTACATTTCCGTTGAGTCAAGGACTGTTCATAACCTGTTTGCTTGAATGTTCCAAATGTTCATTCCTGCTGGCTGTGATAAAATGACTGACCTATTCAACTCACATTATGTGGAACAGAGTCCTATATGATTGACCACACATTTCCGGCTCTGTCTTATTTTGCTGAGTTCTCCAAAGTAAAAAATAACTTAATTCACCTCTATTTATTCAGTGTATATCTAAGATCGTTTGCTCTGAAATGTGAAACATATGGAGCTGAGAGGATGAGGGCTCCAGACGCCTCAACTCTGATGTCCACTACCCTCAATGTGTCTGTTTATGGATATTCAGATCCTGAACAGTGTAAACATTCCTTTGGCATTTGGCATACATAAATACAAAGCATTGCAGAGCATTGGAAGTGCAGCAGTGTGTAGCATGAAGTCTGAAGTGAATCCCAGTGTTTTAGACCCTGCAGAGCCAAACCCCACACCCATTGGCTTAGTCTTTTTCCATGTCAGAAAAGAGTGAAATAACAATTCTTCTTGTAGAAAACATTGGCTCAGGCCTGGTCTCAGTTTTCCAGAACGACAGAAAAGGAATGAGAAAGCAGCAGAGAAGGAGAGGAGCAGGGAGCGCTGGCCCCACCAGGGCCCCTAGAGAGCCAGAAGACCCACCAGCAGGGAGAACTCATCCCAACAGGGCCCCAGAGAGCCAGAAGACCCACCAGGAGGGAGAACTCAACCCAACAGGGCCCCAGAGAGCCAGAAGACCCACCAGCAGGGAGAACTCATCCCAACAGGGCCCCAGAGAGCCAGAAGACCCACCAGCAGGGAGAACTCATCCCAACAGGGCCCCAGAGAGCCAGAAGACCCACCAGCAGGGAGAACTCATCCCAACAGGGCCCCAGAGAGCCAGAAGACCCACCAGCAGGGAGAACTCATCCCAACAGGGCCCCAGAGAGCCAGAAGACCCACCAGCAGGGAGAACTCATCCCAACAGGGCCCCAGAGAGCCAGAAGACCCACCAGCAGGGAGAACTCAACCCACCAGGGCCCTACAGAGCCAGAAGACCCCAGGCAGGGGCGTGACAGAGTCGTGTTCTTCCTGCGTGCCGCTCCCCGCCGTCGCCTGCTTCGTCCGTTGTGACGCCTCACAGGAGCTTCGACCCCGTCGTGGTAACCGGGGGCGACCCGGAGACCCAAGCGGGCCTCCGGCAGGGGAGGGGGGGGTCTGTGTTTGGAGACAAAGGAGACGAGGAGACTCCCTGAAGAGGTTCACCCTGTGTTTGTTCTTACCATAGAAGGGAGGTGGTGTTTCGAGGGGTGAGGCTGCAGAATCCAGACAATGGACGACAGACGATCCTCCGTACAACGACCATGGTGTCTGTGCTCATGTAGCCTCCAGTTTGGATTTCTCAAAGCCCAAACATTCCTGCCTTGGAACCCATACCAAGATTTTTTTACACACCGAATATGCTTTCACCAGGGAAATGCAGAGTGGAGAGAGAGAGAGAGAGACAGAGAGAGAGGGTGTTTGGACTCTATTTTTGAATTGAGTCAGTAGTACTGAGAACGCTAGCTGGACTTAAAGATGTTCTTTCGTTCTAGGAAAGAACCCTATTTGGACTGGAGCATTGGCTAGCCATATGCTGTTTGATTAGAGATGGGCGATATATCCTTATAAGGTTGATTAACCATTCAGTCCAAATATGTTGAGAACTTTCACCAACACTAGCTCAAGGGGTAGCTCCGTATACAGTACAACTCAGCAAAACACATCCACGACCAGTGCAGCCATGTCTTCAGGGTTCACAGAGGTCAGACCATGGTGTATCTACGTGCAGCATTCAAAATTAGCCCTCGACAGCCTTTGAAGCTTGATGTGGTACTTTTCCCATTTATATACTGATCCTTTGTATGTGGCGCTAAGCCTTTCTCATCAGCCCACACACACACACACCAACACGCACCATCCTGCCCTATATAGTCAGTTCTCACAACTGTGTACACTTGAATGCCTATGGAGCCGGGTCTGGGGCTCTCAGCAGGGGGGCGATCCCTTTGAATAGAACCAACGCACCCCGGCAGCCTTCCAGAACGCCGGGCCAAAACGTGAGACGGGTGAGAGGAAGGCCGACCACGTTCGGAGCGTCACCCCGACGCCCCCTCAGGTCCCTGCGCTCCGGCTCCTCATTCCAGACTCCTGATTGGATCGTGGGCCTCGCTGTGTTCCGTCCTCATCAGACAGGTGTCAGAGCCATTGAAGGAGATGATTTGTCGATGTTTACCTTGGCTCTTCTGAGCCCTGAGACCTGAGCGACGAGGGGTGGGGGGGTTTCCAGCAAGGTTGTGTATATTAATATTTAACAATGCCAGGGTCGCAGTGGGGGGGGAAGGAGAGTGGGGGAGAGAGCGGGGGACTGGTGTTGAAATGTACCAGTGTACCTCTCCAACTGATAAGCGATGTGAAAGCTGCTCTGTGTACAGTGGTGGACCCAGACTCTGGGGGATTCCTGAAGTGCATACCTTGACCGCAGTTACAATGACCACGACAGGAAGTAGTGTGACCGAGACAGGAAGTGAAATAAGAGAGACAGGAAGAAATTGTGGAGGTTTGTAAATCTGAAGCTGGCAGGTTAATGGTCTAATCACATTGCTTTTCGATGAGGTATTGTTGTGGTGTGTGTGTGTGTGAGTGGTAAAGGGCATGATTAAGTGGCAGGAAAAGGGACACCGGACAGATTAACGTGGAATAAACACGCATCCTAATCGCTAAACACCAACGCCTCGTGATATAGACACACATTTCATGGCGGAACGTTCAAGAGAGTCGTAGACAAATGGTCTCTGCCCGGTTCATTCTTCAACACGGTCCCTGTGAAAGTGTGTGCATCTCAGGAGGGCAGGTCTGTCAAGGTAACAGCAGGGTTACACGGCCGTGATGAATACCCCTCTTTTATTCCTCTTCACATTCCGCGCTTGAGTTTGGATAAAGGGAAGATTAACGAGAACTCACTCATTAGGGAAATTAACTCTTAAAGGAAATGATTAAAACACACTTGATCAATCATCTCTACGGCGTGACGATCTACAGAGTTTAAACAATGAGCTGAAGTATTCCACCAAAGCAGACTGCCTTGAAAACTACAGCTAGTCTGAGTGACCAGCAAGACAAACATCAAGACCCTCACCTATGGAACACCACGGATGTTCTAGAACCCAAGCCTCCAACAAGGCCAAAACAATTTCTTGGTCAGAGCGTAGAAGCACGTCTGATCCTGGCCAAGGCATCTGAGGTGAGAGGGGCCGTCTTTAGATATACACCTCCAGGTCATACATCCCCTTTTGGAGTCTGTGGAGCTGTCTCTCTCTCCTTCAGGACCTGGGCAGCAATGGAGGACAGCCAGGGAATGTGTCTCAGCATGTTGTCTCATCAGGGCACATTTGGAAAAAGGAGGGAAGAGAGAGTGAGAGAGTGAGAGAGAGTGAGAAAGTGAGAGAGAGAGAGAGAGAGAGAAAGAGAGGGGGAGAAAGAGAGGGGGAGAAAGGGTGAGAGGGAGAGACAGCAAGGCGGGAGAGAGAGAAAGATAGAGAGTTCCAGACTCAAGGCTGCAGGTCTGTCCCGGTGGTAGAATGGTGGGTTCCTGTGTTTGTGCCTGTTCCTGTCTCCCGCTGTCACCGTGAGCTCGTCGCCATTGCTTCCGTAGCAACCAGCCAGGGAACGGGAGTCCTGGGAGGGATCGAGGATGCCCAAAGAGAGAGAGAGAGGTAGAGGACTAAACATAGACAGAGGTGGAGATGCTGTACAATGTAATCTCTCTCCCCCTCACTCTCCATCTCTGCCCCCTCCCTGTCTATCGCTCTCTCTTTTTCTCTCTCTTTCCCACTCCCCTTTACTTCCTGTCACACACACCCCACACACAACGTGCTCCACCCCTCCTCACACACACATTCTCCACCTTTGATTGTCTGGAGAAATCTCACTGTTTGCGTCTTTGTCCACAAACAAAAATACAGCCATCAGACTAGCCCCTGGGGGCTGAAGCCTACACTCTTTCCCCTGGTAAACACACTCTGGGTCAGGTACACAGACCTGAAGTCTGGGTCTGGGTCTGGGTGGGTGTGTCAGGGAGGGATGTGAATCATTCCAGGTTGGAAGTCTCATATGGAGTTAGATTAGTTTCATAATTCAAACAAACAAACGCAACACGATTCAAACAAACTTAACACGATGCAAACAAACGTAACACGATTCATACAAACATAACACGATTCAAACAAACATAACACGATTCAAACAAACGTAACACGATTCACAAATGTATTTCGTGATTCACAAATGTAACGCGATTCACAAATAAATGACCCTATTACATTCGTTTGCAACCTGACAAACACAAGTTACAAATCCCTGCATTCGTTGGTGTGAATCCTTGCATTCGTTCGTGTGGATTTTTGGAACTTTCCTGACGCGCTTTGATCCACAAATGCATTTTTTCTAAAAGATATCCTCAGCAGCCTATCAGATCGTCTCTTCCAATTTTAGCCAATCACCGGAGAATGTCTAATATGGGTAGACGGGCTCTGCGTTAGCCTAGGAAACACGGAAAATGACTAAACATGAATCCTGCCATTCTCAACAATATTTAATCAGGTATGATCATCGGTTTAATAAGATTAACAAGCAATATTTCACCTACATGCTACCAGACGACATTGCTCATGATCTGAAGGAGACGATGTCCGTCATTATGGCAGGTTGTTGAAGTCCACATAGACACGTTAATGTGATTGGCTAAAATTGGAAGAGACGATCTGATAGGCTGCTGAGGATATCTTTTAGAAAAAATGCATTTGTGGATCAAAGCGCGTCAGGAAAGTTCCAAAAATCCACACGAACGAATGCAAGGATTCACACCAACGAATGCAGGGATTTGTAACTTGTGTTTGTCAGGTTGCAAACAAATGTAATAGGGTCATTTATTTGTGAATCGCGTTACATTTGTGAATCACGAAATACATTTGTGAATCGTGTTACGTTTGTTTGAATCGTGTTACGTTTGTTTGTTTGAATCGTGTTATGTTTGTATGAATCGTGTTACGTTTGTTTGGATCGTGTTAAATTTGTTTGAATCGTGTTGCGTTTGTTTGTTTGAATTATGAAACTAATCTAACTCCATAGTCTCACTGACTGTTTTGAGTTGTACTCTGTCCTGCAAGGGAAAACACAGCAAATACACATCACACATAGCAAACACAGAGCACAAACACAGCACACACACAGCACAAACACAGCACAAACACAGCACACACACAGCACAAACACAGCACACACACAGCACACACACAGCACACACACAGCACAAACACAGCACAAACACAGCACAAACACAGCACACACACAGCACAAACACAGCACACACACAGCACACACACAGCACACACACAGCACAAACACAGCACAAACACAGCACACACACAGCACACACACAGCACAAACACAGCACAAACACAGCACAAACACAGCACACACACAGCACACACACAGCACACACACAGCACAAACACAGCACAAACACAGCACACACACAGCACACACACAGCACAAACACAGCACAAACACAGCACAAACACAGCACACACACAGCACAAACACAGCACACACACAGCACAAACACAGCACAAACACAGCACACACACATCACAAACACAGCACACACACAGCACAAACACAGCACAAACACAGCACACACATGACAAACACAGCACAAACACAGGACAAACACTGCACACACAACTTGTCTCAGATACAGCCCAGCATCACATACATTCAACGTACCACACGACAGGATTGTCTCAAAAAGTGTGAAAATAGTCATCATGATGACTGACACGTCATGAAACAACTTCTGTTACTGACGTTCTGCAAATTGAGCTTTTAGGTTTTTGGAAAGCCGGCCGCCACCAGAGCGACATGTTTATCTACTGTTCTCACCACCTAGAACATCAGAATTAGGGTCGTTTAGCATGTCAAATTACCATGCTATTTACCCTGTCTCAAGCAGAACATTTCAATGTTTATAGTCTCTCTGCAGACCCAATCAAGACATGTGTTGACGGAGGGAGGTTTGTTATGAAGCAGGGACGTGTCTGAGAGGAATGTGATGGGTCATGTCAGACTGTGTTGTTTCAGCAATCATCATGATATCTGGGCTAACTGGGTGTAGACGATCGCTTAGTTCACTCGTGTGTAATGATCTTGGATGTTTTCTGTACAGTGAGTATAATGGTACTTACTGTTACATTTAGGGACGTCATCTCGATTCCATTTCTTCCACGTCTTGTCTCTATGTGGCCGGGATATCCAGTGGAGTCTCGACAATGTGTGTGTGTTGGGGTCAGGTGGCTGAGCGGTTAGGGGATTGGGGTATTAATCAGAAGGTTGCCAGTTCGATTCCCTGGCGTGCAAAATGACGTTGTGTCCTTGGGCAAGGCACTTCACCCTACTTGCCTCGGGGGGAATGTGCCTGTATTTACTGTAAGTCGCTCTGGAAAAGAGCGTCTGCTAAATGACTAAATGTAAATGTAAATAAGAGAGGGTGATTGATTTAATTTGCTGATTCATAAAAAAGTAGATGTCGAAGACCCATCAAGCCATCCATTCATCCATTCATCCATCCACATATTCATCCATCCATCCGCTTATCCATCCATCCATCCATCTCTCCACCCTTTCCTCTGTCCCTCTCTCACTATGCAAACACTGAGTACAGAGCTCGTCTATCGCTCTCTACATCTTCTCCATTTTCTTTTCTCTGACCCTATGATTTCCTCCTGTGGTGATATTTGCTCAGCTGGCCAATGAAACCTGCATTCTTCCCCCGTCTCCAACATAGATATTTATATTACCGATCAGTCAGTCAAAAAACGTTTTTATCACATAGATCTTAAGTTGTCTTAAAAACCTGTGGGGCCTTGTTTGGTTTTAAAGTATGATCCTGCTGGATCAACTTGGTCCTTGAACTAAACCAACTTAATATTTGCCCTTCCTAGCATGCGTGTGTGAAGCCCTCTCCAAGACTTAGTTGCTCATCTTGAAACACGCTAAGTGTGTATGTTTGGTTGTGGAGGTTGAATATCTGAGAGCGTGATCTTTGGAAGTTAAACTAACACCCTTAGTAGACATCCAAGTGGATGTGTGACTCCTATGGACAAGTCAACACTTGATCATTTCTTCAGCCCAGAGGGCCCGTCTGTATTGCATTGTCATCAATGCCTGGTAGCTGACTCCAACAACAGTCTCTCTCAACTGTGAAATCCCATTATCTCCACCTCAGATCCAGTACTTAGCTAATGGACTGTTCCATCTGGTAGTGATGAGGTGAGGAAACAGACTGTGAGGCCTGGACCAGACCATGTTCGGGGGTGTACGCTTCACCCACCCGCGACACAGTGTTAGTGGTAGATTCCAATTACGATAAGGTCATGAAAGGTTATTGCTCTGACATCAACCATCTCCTTCAGATTAGAAGGCAAACATTGGTGTGTATGTGTGTGTGTGTATGTGTGTGTATGTGTGTGGTTAGGGACAGCACAACAGACACACACAAACCTCCATACACCACAAAAGTGGCGTGTCATAATTTACAAAAGAAAGAAACTTCAACAAAGACAGCAAGAAGTTGTGTTGAAATCGGCGGTGATGCTGCATGGCTTGAACATCACTTCACCAGGCCACGGTAGCAGCTACACTGCTCTGTTTTCATCGCATCAGCTGTGTTTGGGTCCAGCAACTGGGTGTTCTATAGGCTGATGTTACACAGGTGGGTGGAGTTTGATCTTCCACAGGTGTCCAATCGGAGGTGACGTGGACTGCCTCAGGTGACGTCATGTCGACCAATCAGGATGGATTACGAACCCCCGAAGGCAGTGGAAGAAACATATCATGATAAATCGCCTTAATCGTTGGAAAGACAAATATACATTCCGGCCCTCTACCTTTTACAATTGTACCATATCCTTTTCTCTTCAAACTCTCCCAACTTCCCAATCTTACAGTTAACTACTTTTTACTTCTATTAAAATACTTAAGTTTGCATTTTTTTTTATCCAAGTAACTCGTTCACCTTAAATGCAGAGGAAGAATTGTGTCGGTTTGACCTTACAGTATCACATGCCCTTGAGTCTGTTGTTTCTACAAAGTGCGTTTTGCATTAGTAGCAGGGTGCAGTGCTCATGGGAAATGTAGTTTCAACAATAGAGCTGCTGTGTAGTCTGGTTGTTTCAGGAAACCACCCTGGTTTGGGATCATCGGTCACAGAGAGAAACACATGAATGAAGGGAGACAGAAAGAGAGAAACAGTACGATGTGGAGAAAATGAAAAAACAGAAATCACATCATGAGACCATTTTAGCATTGAAATATTGCAAGACAGAATCACTCCCTACTGAGTCTGTGAACCAGCACTTAATCATGTTTTCTGTAGTTTATCCTGATGAGGGTTTAATGCTGCACTCAGTCTGGGAAATCTCTCATATTAACAGAGACGCAACTGTACTCTGTACTTTGAGAAAATATTTCAGACATCAATTCTCATCGCACCACAATTTATGAAACCATCTTCCTAAAACACGCTCATTAAAACTCCACAAGACACAAGACAACAGACCCGAATCAAGCTAATCCCATCTGGTCGTTTATACGACTCTTTTACGATGTGAACAAGTTTGACTTGGCTTGATTCTACATTATCAGACGTCATTCGTTACAAGGGTCATTGTGATTGGTCTGTTTGGGGTGGGGGCGGGGGTGGGGGGGGGGGTACTTGTTTTGGCCAACGGCATGACAGGAGTCAGTATGAGGCCCACCAATCAAGCGCTGGTGTCTGTGAGTGATGGATGCTCATTAGGCTTCAAAGACATGTCTACGTTTGTCTTATGTCAATAAAAAGTAAACCGAGTGACTTTTAAAGCACGGCTCTGGTGATTGGCTGGCTGTGTGATTGGGTGCCTGGCTGCTGCCATGTGATTTCATGTTTTGAAACCCCTTGTTACGTTTGCCTAGTGTTGTATTCATTTTGTTATGAAAACACATCTGTTTCAAGGTCCCTTCGTCTCCTTCTGCCTGTCGATCTTCCTTCCCTTCCTCCCTTCTCTTATTTCTCTCTCACTCCCTCTTTTCACATCCTCCTCTTATTCCCCCTCCTCCCCTCCCCTCGATCCCCCCCCTCCACATTCAACCCATCGTCATGATAACATGAGCTCCTCATAGCCTCCCTCCTCACCTCCCCCCTCTCCCCCCTCTCCCCCGTCTGCACTGACACCATCAACCCTGCAGCGGCATCGAAACGCCTACGCTATCTCCGTCACGCCTCCCTCCAACCCACCGGCTCCACCTCTCCCCCACTCACCTCGCTCCCTCCACCCCAGCCACACCGCCCTCCGCTCAGCCCCCCCCCCCGGATCTCCCCGGCCCCCCTGTGGTGACGACACCATTACGCCGACAGGCCCGTCGGCCCGGGATACGTTGGTGCGTGTGAAAAAACCCGTTGTTCCTCCACGGCTACGAGTTCATCCAATGTTAGCGTCCTCTCAGAGCTCCAGATCTCTGTCTACCGTCAAAGTGGAGAGAGCAGACGGGGCCGATGCAGGGCCCGGCCTCCGGACAGCCAGCAGCCGTATTTCTCCCACCAAGAATGCAGCTCTGCTGGATCTAAAGGTGGCGGGGGGGGGCGGGGGGGGGCGGGGGGGGGGGGGGGGGGGGGGGGGGGGGGGGGGGGCAGACACGAACCCGCCATGGCTCGTTCATCACCCAGATTTACATCTGGTCGTGCGGTTCCCAAACCTAATCTCGCCCTTCGCTTTCTTCATCACGGTGCTTTGTTTCAGTGGCATGGCTCCCTCTCTCTCTTTCTCTCTCTCCCTCTCTCTCTTTCTCTCTCTCTCTCTCTCTCTCTCTCTCTCTCTCTCTCTCTCTCTCCCTCTCTTTCTCTCTCTCTCTCTCTCTCTCTCTCTCTCTCTCTCTCTCTCTCTCTCTCTCTCTCTCTCTCTCTCTCTCTCCCTCCCTCTCTCTCCTCTCTCTCTCTCTGTTGGCTGACGGCGCTACTTAGCACTATGATTGCACCAGCTGTGCAGGGCCTATCTAGCCATCTAGGAAGGATTACGTGACGTGTGTGTGTGTGTGTGTGGAGTAGAGGGATGTTGTTTTTCATAACAACCTCCACCTATAGCCTTTAACCTGCCATGTCCGCTTCCATCAGTCAGTACTTTAGAGATTGGCCGATAACATACACTCACTCACTCGCACATTTAGATGGATTCAGCTATATGTGATCCCAGGTTGGTAATTACACTTATGTTGGCCCACACAGCATCAGTCTGAATATGTGTGGCCCTCTCTCTCTCTCTCTCTCTCTCTCTCTCTCTCTCTCTCTCTCTCTCTCTCTCTCTCTCTCTCTCTCTCTCTCTCTCCTCCTCTCCTTCTCTCTCCTTCTCTCTCCTTCTCTCTCTTCCCCTGCCAGCATCACTATAGGGTCAGGGTTTTCCTAATCTACAGACTCATCAGAAAAACGTCTCACCAACCTTTTGTCTGCTCCTTTCCCAGTCTAATGTTAAACTGGGGAATTCAGAACCTTCGCTCCGCTGCGCCGCTGCGCTGCGACGAGGCCCCCCCCGGTTCTGAGAATGTGTCCTGCCTCCGTCTCCCCTTCCTCGTTCACATCTATAATAAGTCCTCGGTGCCCTCCAGAGGGACATTTAGGGAGGGGTCCTGAGGAACGAGGAAGGGAAGGAGGGAAGGGGAGAGGAGGACGAGGAGCACCATGCCACCCATCATCATATCATGCCATAGTCTCATGACCCTTGACCTCTGGAACCTGCGTCACATGACCCCCGGCGTTTCGGGATGGACGTTACGGCTCAGTTGCCGGTCACTGTACCGTTTTACTGCGTTTGTGAATGTGTGTGTGTGTGTGAACATGTGTGTGTGAACGTGTGCGTGTGAATGTGTGTGTGAGTGTGTGTGTATTAGTGTCTGAGCTTGTGAGTGTTTTTGCTCTCCTAGCCGTTTATTTGTCTACTAAGCAAGAATGGGTAAACTTCAGTTTGCTAGACTACACTGTGCGATGATGGCTTGTGTGTGTGTGTGTTAGTGTGTGTGTGTTAGTGTGTGTTTGTTATGTGCCAGTGTGTTTGTATGTTCATGTGTGCGTGCCCATGTGTGTGTGTTGTTGTGCGTGCCCATCTGTGTGTGCGTACTGGTCCTTGTGGACGAACCGTGTTTCTCATGATTTGTCATTTTCCACCAGAGTACACTCTGAGACTGATAGAGGGGTCATAAGGACATGCGTATTTCATTCTAATGTAGCGACGTTCAAATGTACAAAAATAACTTTCAACCTTAACCATCCATCCTAAACAGAGTGGGAGTTTCACGGTCATCTTTATAGTCCTACTTGGGGAAAATCCTTTTACAGCCTGCGTTCACATAAGGAGAAAATACAAAGGTTACGTTAACAACAACATCAAGTGCCGGAGAATAGGCATTTATACCAGGTACATTACAATGTACAACAGGTACATTACAATGTGCAAGTGTGTAACTTTAGAAGTGTGTGAATCACAAGGGTAGTGTGATTCAGGAACACCCTCCTGACAGGGCTAGATGGTATCTTCCTTCTCAAACAACCAAGTGGGATTCCTCCACCTGCGGACCCAAACGTCCACCATCGGACCAAAGAGGAACTCTCTCAGTTCCCTAACGCGTGAGGTTTCCAAGTGTGAGGAAAGACAGCTCTCGCTCGATCCAAACAGAGAAACGAGTTCCTCCGATTACAAAGACGTGGTTCCACATTCTACGCCAGCTCCAAAAGTCCAGACACACATGAGTATTTGGCACACACACCAAGTGACCCCACCTCTCTTCCCCAAGCATGAGAATTCTGCTCAGAGTCTCACATCAGCCTCCATAAAGGGTACACTGGCCCTAACCCTTGGCTATGGTGGAGCGAGTTTGGTTCCAGAACACTATTTTGACAGAGCCCTAATGGGGGGCTCTTTGTAAGTTGACAGCATTTATCGCCGATGAGAAATCACTTGAAGACTGTTTACATTTATGTTTTTTGGCTAATATGTCTTGAAAAACTCCACTGGTGTCTGGGAGGTGTGACCGACCCCCCCCACCCACCCCATGTAGCAACGTGATGTCCACACAATTAAACCTTTAAGATCGTATTAAAGTAGAATAAGGTTTCGTGTTGCTCTCTCTCACAGACACACAAACTCACCATCATACAAACCCTCCCTCCTCTCTTTCTCTGCCAAACACCAAGTGCATGTTCTGGATATTTCTGCAGTGTTGTCCGAACTCCTACTGAGTTTGAGAGAAACTTGACCCTCGTCAGGGGTCGGGCAGAAGAGTCCCAGATAATTCCAGAAGCTTTTCCAGTAAACCTGGTAAAAGAGGCTTGTCAGATGCCCGCTGGTCAAGGGAGTCAGATGGCTGAGAGGTTAGGGAATCAGGCTTTTAATCAGAAGGTTGCCGGTTCAATTCCTGGCCGTGCTAAATGACGTGTCCTTGGGCAAGGCACTTCACCCTACGTGCCTCGGGGGGGGGGGGGGGGGGGAATGTCCCTGTACTTACTGTAAGTCGCTCTGGATAAGAGCGTCTGCTAAATGACTAAATGTAAAACAATCTCTCTCCTCTGAGCCCAGATCTGAGGAGAGAGAAAGAAGAGAACTCTGGTCATGGTCTCTCCAACGTGTCCTGGTCTGAGGTGTCTTATCAGTTTGGGGGTGTGACAACGAGAGCAGTGTTCTTTCACTGTGACACATGCGAGTACATAGACATGTTCTAAAGTTCCACCTGTTCGTACACACAGGCTTTCCACACGTCAAACACGTGGTCATGTGACGCAACAACGGGCTAAGCATCTGCTTCCTTTTCATTTATTTTTTTACTGTTTGTATGGTTTCATGGTTGTGAGTTTTATGGTCTTATTTGTAACTATTTTACTTTTGTAAAGCACTTTGTGGCCTGGCTCTGAGAAAGGTGTTAAATGAACTTTCCTCACTTTCTCACTTGGCCTACGGGAAAAGGTTCAAAAGAGGAGAACTATGAAGCCCAAATGTTTTGAAATACAAGTAGACAGTAAGCTATACTCTCCATGATATTCCACATTAAAAACCAGCCACGGATAAGCTTGATAAACTGTTTTATGTTGTCACAGACCCCGGTGGAGAGAACCAAGACGTCTTTAAAAGACTCGGGGCATTCTCAAGCTCTAGAGCCTCTCTCCGTGGTTTATCCTATGTCAGGAAGTTGATGTGCTTGAAGGTTCATGTCCTCGCGTGTTCTTCTTCTACTGTTCGGCGACTAATCTCACCCAGTGCGTGCTGCTGGCCCAATACAGGAAATAGCAGGGATTTCCACTGTAATCTTGAGCCAATGGGGCTTCTCTGTGTGACTCAGAGC
The DNA here is from genome assembly GCF_021917145.1 of Hypomesus transpacificus. Taxonomy (NCBI): domain Eukaryota; kingdom Metazoa; phylum Chordata; class Actinopteri; order Osmeriformes; family Osmeridae; genus Hypomesus; species Hypomesus transpacificus. Next base: position 227,930 of record NC_061080.1, read on the forward strand.
GGGAGGACTATGAGAAGCCTTGTAGCCTTGAAGCCTTGTTCAGGAAACAAATATCCCATTTATCATCACATAATGATAGAAATTTGTATTGGGTTAGGGGCTCACAAACTGTGAAGGATGATAGAGATTTTGAGTTTGTTTTCTGTCTCTCTACTCTCCCCTTTTCTCCCACCCATCTCTGCTTCCCCATCCTCTCTCTCTCTCTCTCTCTTTTTCTCTCTCTTTTTCTCTCTCTTTTTCTCTCTTTTTCTCTCTCTTTTTCTCTCTCTTTTTCTCTCTCTTTTTTTCTCTCTCTCTCTCTCTCTTTTTTTACTGTTTGTATGGTTTCATGGTTGTGAGTTTTATGGTCTTATTGTAACTATTTTACTTTTGCTTTTTCGGACTCATCAATCTAACAAGTCTTCATTCTCTAACAAAAGCATGTCGTGTGGAAAGCCTGTGTGTACGAACAGGTGGAACTTTAGAACATGTCTATGTACTCGCATGTGTCACAGTGAAGGAACAGCTCTCTCTCTCTCTCTCTCTCTCTCTCTCTCTCTCTCTCTCTCTCTCTCTCTCTCTCTCTCTCTCTTTTTCTCTCTCTCCTCCCTGCCCCCCCCCTATTCAAAGTGACCAACCTGTTTCCAATAGCAACGTCGGTGACCCCCATGGTCATCTCAAGGTTAGGGAAACATTCTGGCCTCGACCGTGATGGATCTGACAACATTCCAGAGCCTTCCAGATCTGTTTGCGCTTACGCACGACCATTTGATCACAAAGAGGGGGTTGGGGGGGTTGTACGCTGTTCCACTACAAGCGCAGGAACTGTGAACTCTTTTGTCCCTGGGGGGCTTCCTATTTTTCACCGCCACCACCCCCACCACCCCCACCACCCCCCCAAGTTTTTCAAATTAAGACTGATTGTTCAAGACAAGCTCGACCCCTACCATTGAAAGCTAACTGGTGTTCTTTGTGTTCATGGGGGTGCATCTTAATGGTGTGTGCTCTGTGTATCTGGGGCCTGAACACGGTCCGGTGTTCGGGGCCTCGGTGGGGGGGGGAGGGGGCCTCGCTAGGCGGGGGCCACTGCAGAGTCAGGGGGTCCAGGGGCCCAACACATGTTACAGGGAACAGGTCACTGAGAGAGTGTGACAGAGCCCACGCATGTACAGTAGGTTAAGTTTAGCCAGGTGTGTGCCGTGTATGTGTATCTGTGTGTGTGTGTGTGTGTGTGAGGGCACTGTATGTGTGTGTGTGAGGGTACTGTATGTGTGTGTGTCTGTGTATGTGCTCTCTTTCCCTCTCAGTTCTAGTCTACATCCATACTTCCTGATGAGGATGTATGGATCCAGCATGTGTGCGATCGGATCTTCCTCCAGAAATGGTTTGTCAGTGGCCAACTCTGCTGCTGGACAGACGACAGATTAGACACCGAATCTGAACCCAGCTAGGCCACATCCCTCACTGTCAGCGCCCCTGGAGGTGATGGATACACACACACATTCAAACACACACACGCATTTAAACACACACACGCGGACGACCCCTGTGTGGTTTTCCACCAAACATGTTTCTCATTACCGCCCATCCAGCAGACCTGGTAATAACTTGTTCAAAGATCTACGCTCCAGAGCCCCAAATCACGCCGGCTTACCTGCAATCCCCGGGATTTAATCAGATGGGCAATTTATAGTCCGGCCTGGTTATGTTCACCGTCTCTGGTGATTTGATCTGATAGGTGCAGCACGGAGCCTGAAACATCTGGATGTTTCTTGCGGTCGCTGTTGGATCCAGGACCAGTGCAAGGCTGGACAGGGAAGCGGCCTGGGTTTTGATTGGATCACTATGCTTCATACGTGTATCTGTCGGTGCGCTCGGCTACGAGCAGTCTGTGTGTTTACAGTTATTCAGAAGTTTTTGAAGCAAGGTTTCACCCTTTATATGGAGGGTGTTTGAATCGGCCTTTCCCCCCCTTTTCTCACATTTTCTCCCCAAAACAGGTCCCAGTGCCCCGTGTTAAAGAGATCGTGTTCGCAAAACACTGTTCCTGCTTCACGAGTGTTACTGAGTTGCTGTGGGCGAGGACTCAGCTTGGCAGATACCTTGCGTAAATCATGGGATTATTTCTAAATGTGTCCACGACACCCACAAAACACCAAACTCCGATCCTTGACATTTTTTTATTGATTGGTGGGCTTCCAAATCCCAGCTCCAGTTAGGATGTGAATGTGTATGAGGAGGCTGTGATTTGAAATTAATACACTGTTAGTGGTTCTGTTTTATTGGAGTTGACAGTTTTATACACTCCCGCTGACTCCCCAGTGTAATGGACCGGTGGAGCGCCGTGTCTAATGAATATACATTAAAATACCTCAGGTGTGAAACAGTTGGACGTGGCTGTTGAGAGGCTGACTCTTTGCCTGTTCTGGTCTGAGGGTTTGGTTTCAGGAGCAGAACAGCAACTGCTCGTCTCGTTGAGTTATCCGCTCCGCCTCAGTAATGTTGTGGTTCTTGCTTGAGGTGGTTTGGGTTCTGGTTCTGGAGGGAACTGACTGTTTAAGCAGGTGGGTTCTGGCAGACGCCCTGGGGTGGATAACTATGGTCCAAACTTCTCTCTTACAGTGTGTTCACTTTTCCTGTCTGTTTTCACAGACATTGATATTAAATATTTGTTTTGGGGCAACTGACAGATTTAAGGGGGTTAAACTAAAAGTTTTTCTGAATTTATTGGAGTGGATAGATTCACTGTGATGTTTCCTAGGTAACAAACTGACCAAATGGAAACACATGATCAATTAAAAACCCACGGAAATATGAAAATAACATTTCAAACGTTTATTTTTATGTATTTATTGAAAAAGAAGGGTGAGTATCTTATACAGCATGTTATATTGCTCCTTGGTTTATAAACCGTGAGAATACAGATGTTAAACATAGACAAGAATGAAGTATACTTACGAAGCTGCCTCAAAAGAATTGAACAATATTTTCACATTGTTTGGGGGTAAGAAAGCACCACTTTAAGACAGTTTCTGACAGTTAGGACATAAACACTACAGGGGAAGGCCTTTCTACCATTTATACATCGCTTTCGATAAAAACGTCTGACTGAATGAAATGTAATTGTAGTGTATTGACTGTTTGACCTTTGCACTCTGATGTTCAAGGGAAGAAATCTATATTTAGGGTATAATTTTGGGCATGACATTTGGCAATGGGACCTTACATCATAATTCTTATGAAACCCAATGACAACCCAAACAATGACCAAATACCCAAACTAAACCAATTCACACAAATACATCCTGCATCTACACATCTACAATTCAGTTTTTTGACAGTATAAAAATGGTGGCAGTGGGGAAATGAAAACAGACACACCAGTTTGTGAGTTTTCCCTGAAGGGAGTGGTTAGATTAGAAACACATGTGGCTCTCAGGGAATTCAACTTGACCAGATATTGTTCTACGTTTTGGCTTAGTGGTCTCATCGACACATCATATTTTAACTTGGGGGGGATGAAAAGGGGGGGGGGGGATAAGAAAAATCACGAGCGTGCTGTTCTAGAGAAAGAGGAAGGACTACGTCGTTGTGTTGACTAATTGCCCTCCTCGGGTGACCAAACAATAACAGTTAAGGTTTCATGTGTGCGTGTGTCGGATTCCCGGCCAGATTGATTCAATTTACCCATATTGCACTGGGGCCTGAGTTTAGCTCAGATGATTGGTTGATAAGGACATGTCCCCTCAAGAGATGGACAAATCAGAGCAAGGAATGGAATTTATATTTAATGAGCCATACATTTTCCTAATAGGTGGTTGTTTTTAAAGCTAATAATTTTAACCCAAGAACTATAGCCTATAAAAAACATACAGCCTTCAACTTGTAGGGACATACATTGTGGTAGAGTGAGTAAAAAGTTAGAATGGATATTTTTTCCTGTGGTAATACTGTGAATTTGGAAACATTTCTGTTTATATAGGCCTTCATTTAGTACTGAATAAACTATGTAATTCAATTTTATCTTTTGATTATATATAAAAAAACAATGCATTTAAAAAGACAATACAGAAGCTCTAACATACAATGTTGTTATAGAATCAGAATGATGTTATAGAATCAGAATGTTATTTATTACACTAGTACATTCATTTTCAGTGTGACAGCTGCTATTGCAGAAAGTAAAGGGTATTTGTGTGAACATACTGAATTGTAGCTTTGTGGTCCCTCAAAAAATTAATGTTGGATCACTTGACATAATATATTCTTAACTCCTTTGCAACAGTTGTTAAATTTCCTGTTGAAAGCTGGTTTGGAAATTAGTTAACTGACTGTCACTATAAAACCAAACATTGTAAATCTATTTTTTGTTGTTTGGCAAACTGAGAAAGTGGTTTCATGATGACATATAATTTGGCTGAGATTGGTCGTTGTAACTGATTCATTGCCTTGTAGCGAAAAACTAAAAAACTTCACATTCAAAAAGAGCTGCATTTATACAAATAACATTTCTCACAATCTTGACCAACAGAGCCATAGTCTTACAACATTGGCACTTGGTGAGTAAATCACCCAATTTAGATATCTTCCCCACAAAATTAGCTGTAGAACTAAATAATACAATACTGTTGGCTTTTACACCCAGCCGCTTGTCCTATAACAGATTCACGTAACGCCTTGAGATCCTGATAAACCTTATCTGACTTAGATACACACACTGATGTGTGTATATGACATCACCATTCAGTGTACAGCCTTCCTCCAATAGAAATGACACAGTTAAATACATGCTGTGTAAGGGCTTCTAACCTCACGAGCAACAGCCCATCTCCCATGCATGCGTCTCACTAGTCCTTCACTGACTGTTGGTTGTTCAACCAATGGTGTGTCTAGCTTCCCTGAGCAGGAAGCCCTGATTGGTCATATGTCCATTTTATGAGCCCAAAACTAGCCCTGATAGGTCACATTTTACAGAGTGGGCACTTCCCATTGGCCAGCCTTGTTCCTATGTCCCAGGGCCCCTCTTGATTCAGAACCCACTCCTTGGGATTACCCACAATCCTTTTCTCAGCCCCCTCGAGCGTGAGACCGAGCCCGGGGCGTGACGTCCCTTTAAGACTTTTTGAAGCAGGAATAACTTTATACGTTCATACAAACACACAAACAAACACTATAAAATGGTATAATTGCACTTGGTGCTGGGGAGAAAGAGGAGGGGGAGGAAGAGGAGGGGAAGAAGAGGAGGAGGAGGAAGAGGAGGGGGAGGAAGAGGAGGAGGAGGAAGAGGAGGGGGAGGAAGAGGAGGGGGAGGAAGAGGAGGAGGAGGAAGAGGGGGAGGAAGAGGAGGGGGAGGAAGAGGAGGAGGAGGAAGAGGAGGGGCAGGAAGAGGAGGGGGAGGAAGAGGAGGGGGAGGAAGAGGAGGAGGAGGAAGAGGAGGGGGAGGAAGAGGAGGAGGAGGAAGAGGAGGGGTAAGAAGAGGAGGAGGAGGAAGAGGAGGGGGAGGAAGAGGAGGAGGAGGAAGAGGAGGGGGAGGAAGAGGAGGAGGAGGAAGAGGAGGAGGAAGAGGAGGAGGAGGAGGAAGAGGAGGAAGAGGAGGAAGAGGAGGAGGCCGCGGGGGGGGGGTGAGGAAGCTTGGTGTGTAGCAGCAGGGGATGTGTGGTCGAGAGGTGGTGAAGGCCTGGGACAGGAAGTGATCCAGACAGGTGGACTATACACGATGTGTGTTGCGTATCTATGGAGGTAGGGAGAGGTGGGAGGGGGGGGTGGTGACACGGGGTTGCCAGGTTGCCCTCGCCGAGTACTGTTTATCCCCCTTTAGTTGTTGCTGATGTTGTTACGTCTTCTGGATTTCTTCACCCTGAAGAGAGACGGGATAAGGAAACAATTTAAATCAATCAATTTAAGGAATCAATTTAAATTTGCTACTAATTCCATTCTTTTTAATTTCCTTTTTCCTTGTCCTTATTTACATGAATATTATGATGAGGTAAAACAAAAATGTAGCAAAAATATATATATAAATCACTAACAATGCAAATAAAGACATTCAGTAATTAGACCTCATTGGTGACAAACACAAGTTTGTTTGTTTTCACATCCTCTCCCTCCCTTAGAAGTTTACTGGGTGCAAGAAGCAGACATGCTGAGTGGTGATAATGATCGCCAGACGCTCTATAAAGTTTGACGAGGAATGCGAGCCTTTAAACCCCATTCTGCTTGACTCATTAGGGTTGACATTAGAGTTGATTGTGAGCGTTTATTGGTGTTTATGTTATTGCTTCTTGCCTCGGTGCTGAGCTACATGACGCTATCCCCCGCTGTCATAGTCATACACAGTGAACAAAAACGACATTCTGAAACAAAGTTGGAGAGGGGAGGGGAAAGAGGAGGAGGAAGGAGGAGGTGGAGGGAGGAGGATGAGGAGAGGGGGGGAGGGAGGAGGAGGAGGAGGGAGGAGAGGGGGAGGTTTCTCCTTACTTGTTAATAGCATTTTTGAGGTACTGCTGCAGCCACTTGGTCTCCGGGTTAATGCACACCTCCCTGTTGTTTTTCAGCTTGGCACTGCGGAGGAGAGAGGGATGAAAGGACGGAGAGAGAGCAGGGGAAAGCAGCAGGAGAGAGGGTTGGTGTGAGGGAGAGATAGATAGTGATGAAAGAAAGACAGACAGACAGACAGACAGACAGACAGAGCGAGAGAGAGAGAGAGAGAGAGAGAGAGAGTGAGTGAGTGAGTGAGTGAGTGAGTGAGTGAGTGAGGGAGAGAGAGAGAGAGAGAGAGAGAGAAAGAGTGAGTGAGTGAGTGAGTGAGTGAGTGAGTGAGTGAGTGAGTGAGAGAGTGAGTGAGTGAGTGAGAGAGAGAGAGAGAGAGAGAGAGAGAGAGAGAGAGAGAGAGAGAGAGAGAGAGAGCGAGAGAGAGAGAGAGAGAGGGAGAGAGGGAAACAGAACCAGAGAGAGAAGTTTAAATTGCCCTGCTCGCCCCGCTAATGTCCCTGTCCTTATCAGATGGTTGGATACAGGTCCTGTGGTTTTAGGGAGGTCTGGAGATAGCCAGCATACTTCTCACTCTGTCGAACAGCCGAGCCAGGGAGTCTCAGTGACCACTACCAGCTCCTAATCTCTGTGGCTCTTATCTGTGGACCATTGCGGTCATATTACGGTCAAACTGTAATCAGACCTTTAACCTGTTGTAGACCAGGGGTGCAGGTTAGGTGCCACTTTGAATCATCCTTTGTTTCCTTGTCAGAGAGAGATTCATTTGCCGTAGTGGCAGATTCTTTTCTCGCAGGGACGACATTTCTTCTTGTGCTTAATGCGATTTTGTTATTTCTTATTATTTAAGAATTTTCTTAGAAATTAAATAAAATGTTCAATTAAACAAGCACAGCATCCTCAAGCCCCAAAAAACTGTTGACAATGCTTTGCTATTGATAAAAAAAAAAACTTCTAATATGTCCCAAATATGTACAATCGTCAAACTGAGGATTGTCAGCACCACATCAGAAGAACACCCACGTTATTCAGTCCCCAAGTGACACCCCTGTTTCTACTCAGTCACAGGTGTTCTATAACAACACACCCCTGTTCACACAGTTCTGGAGCATGGAAACAGAACACTGGAGGGTGTTCTAACGTCAAGCGTAAGAACAGCATGATTGTAGCGGTGAGGCTCCATATATCGCAACTGGGTGGTTACAACTGTTGATAGAGAACCGGTGCAAATGTTTGGGAGAGGACGTGTCACGTTAACCAACACCTCTTATTCCAGTTTGGGATATTATAGCTTTCAGGGTACTAGAGGAGATTTTAAAGAGCTCAACTACTTTTTTCCCAAACATATGGATCTCACACTCTGATGTCAAAAGGTTGTGTTTAGGAGTTAACAACTTTGAAAGGGTTTTCTCCTTCCCTATCACATGCCCCTGTAAATTAAACACATTCCTCCTCACCTCTGATCTGACTTTCAGCACTCCTTCACCGCTTCTCAGATCAATCTGTCTTCCACCCTGACACACACACACACACACCTTCACACATGCATACACACTCACACAGACACACACACACACACTTAGCCCCCGTCTGCCTCCAATCAAACAAATGGCCAAACCAGCCCACAACATAAAAGCCCAGCCAAGCCCCTCCTCCCCCTCAGCCAAACTGAATCAGTTACCCAAACAGGAGTGTAACCCAACCCCCGTCTGTCCTTGCTGCTGGATGCTCTACGCTTTTATTCTACTCTACAGAGTCGGAGATAATCTGTTTAGTGGGAGGATTTATTCAGATGTGTGTGTAAGTGTGTGTGTGAGTGTAATTGTGTGTGTGTATGTGTGTGTGTGTAATTGTGCATGTGGGTGGTGTATGTGTGTGTGTGTGTGTGTGTGTGTGTGAGTGGGTGCGTGTATGTGCGTGCGTGTAATTGTGTGTGTGAATGTGTGTGTGTGTTGTGTGTGTGTTGTTTGTGTGTTGTACCTGTCTGCTCTCAGAGTGACTGACGGAGAGCCAGTTGTAATTGACTTGGCTGGAATGTCAGGGACCGAAGCCTACCAGCAGCAGGTAGTAATTACTTCACAGCAAGTTAATACCAACAGCCAGACCAGACCAGGCCAGGCCAGGCCAGACCAGGCCAGACCAGGACAGACCAGGCCAGACCAGACCAGACCAGACCAGGCCAGACCAGGCCAGACCAGGCCAGACCAGGACAGACCAGGCCAGACCAGACCAGACCAGACCAGGCCAGACCAGGACAGGACAGACCAGGCCAGACCAGGACAGACCAGGCCAGACCAGACCAGGCCAGACCAGGACAGACCAGGCCAGACCAGGCCAGACCAGACCAGACCAGGCCAGACCAGGACAGACCAGGCCAGACCAGGACAGACCAGGCCAGACCAGGCCAGACCAGGCCAGACCAGGACAGACCAGGCAGGAGGGGTGGAGGGGTGAGGAGGGTGTTTGGGTGGGGGTCTGGGTAGTGGGGGTTGGGCAGGGGTGTCTAATGTTACCCTTCCTCTTTCATCTGAGGCAGTAGAGATATCAGAGCGGGTCCTGTCTCACCCCCCTGCTGTTTGTGGAGGGAGGGAAGAAGTCCCAACCTAAATAACTTTGTGTCACTATCTTTGCCCTCTTTGTGCTTGTGTGTGTGTGTGTGTGTGTGCGTGTGCGTGCGTGTGTGTGTGTGAGGGCAGAGAGAGGAAAGAGGTTGTGCCCTGGCTAGAACAGTGTGTGTCTTCCCTGACCCTATGGCAGAGTAAAAGCCCCCCACCACCCCACACCACCCCACTGCCCCCCCACCACCCCACACCACCCCCACTGCCCCCCACCCACCCCACACCACCCCCACTGCCCCCCCACCACCCCACACCACCCCACTGCCCCCCACCACCCCACTGCCCCCCACCATCACCAAATCCTCCCCTTCTTTTGAACACTTTGGCCTTTTGCCGGTTCAATTTCTATAGGTTGGCATGGCGATTAATGTGTTCCAGGCCACAGAAATCTCACTGAACGTCAGTCGGGTTGGGGGGAGTACTGGAAGGGGGGGGGGGGGGGGGGGGGGTGAAGGGTTCTGGATAAGGGACATGGGAAGGTCAGATAAAAACACAAAGGTAATCACTTTGACCCCCAATAATTGTTTCCTTAGCAAAACAAAATCCCCCCCTCCAGCCTTTTCCCTCCCCTCCCTCCCTTCCTCACGTTGTTATAATCTGAGGCCTGGTCCCTCTCCTTTAGGAAAGAGCGAGAGTGACTACATCCCTCTCTCTTTCTCTCTCTCTCTCTCTCTCTCTCTCTCTCTCTCTCTCTCTCTTCTCTCTCTCTCTCTCTCTCTCTCTCTCCTCTCTCTCTCTCTCTCTCTCTCTCTCTCTCTCTCCTCCTCTCCTCTCTCCTCTCTCTCCCCCCCCGCCCCCCCCCTCTCTCTCTCTCTCTCTCTCTCCCCTCTCTCTCTCTCTCTCTCTCTCTTTCTCAGCACGCCAAAACTCCCTGGAAGACTCATGTTCTGCACGATGCAAATATAAAACATCATTAATCTCTGTGAGTGGACCGAGTGTTCTGAGCTGTTCTCCACTGACCCCTGACCCCTGCTCCAACGTTGCTGTGCTTCCTGTACGCACTGCTCACGAGGCCAGCCTGTTGTGGAGGAGTGCTGATGTGTCACTGCAGCGCTGACCGCTGGTGTTCCCATGTGTCTCCAGCCCAGCCCTGGCACACCTGACCCAACCAGCAGCTCCTGGTGACTGGGGAAGAGGAGCTCAACCTGCACAGGACTAGGCCAGGGGACCAGAGGACCAGAGGACCAGAGGACCAGAGGACCAGAGGACCAGAGGACCAGGGGACCAGGGGACCAGAGGACCAGAGGACCAGGGGACCAGGGGACCAGAGAGGACCAGAGAGGACCAGAGAGGACGAGAGGACCAAAGGACCAGAGGACCAGAGGACCAGAGGTCCAGAGGTCCAGAGGACCAGGGGACCAGGGGACCAGAGGACCAGAGGACCAGGGGACCAGGGGACCAGGGGACCAGGGGACCAGAGAGGACCAGAGGACCAGAGGACCAGGGGATCAGAGGACCAGAGGACCAGGGGACCAGGGGACCAGAGGACCAGGGGACCAGAGAGGACCAGGGGACCAGAGGACCAGAGGACCAGGGGACCAGAGGACCAGGGGACCAGAGGACCAGGGGACCAGGGGACCAGGGGACCAGAGGACCAGAGGACCAGGACCAGGACCAGGGAAATGGTCCAGTGACAAGGACCAGGAACAGGACAAACCCACACAGATGGACACACACAGGCTTAGCACAGCTGTCTGACTCACATGACTTGGAAGGGGCAGTTGGGGGTGTGGAGGAACTTCAGCTCCCTGATGGACCTCTGGGGCACCGTGTTGAGAGTGGAGCGACACCAGCACCTCTCCACTAGGCTGATGGGCTTGGCTGTGACACACACACACAGTTAGTCATACCAAAACCTAGCTGTGACACACACACACAGACATTCTACATTAAATAACAAAAAGTATATTTTAAGTTAATTATTTATTTATAAAATATAGACAATATAAATACTTATATATCTCTATAATCGTGTAATATACAATTAAAACATGACAGATAATTACAGCCAATTATAAATATAGATTTTTTTTCTAATTTAAGCTAATTGATATAGCTGGTAGAGATAGACGATACTTACAAAAACAAATATAATTGCTCTAAAAACTGACATGCTAATTATTTTATTTTTATACATGGATAATACTAGAAACATTTAATACAACTAGGGCTTATCTAGAACCATTCACAGCCGACAGTGTGATTGGCATCATTTATAGAACAGAATGATGAAAAGGTTCTGGGTTCTAGATCTGACAAGCTCCCATAAAGAGAGTGTGACACATCATCAATATCAGAGTTTAGACTAACCACACACGTAGCTGAGCTCACCCAAGATATCGTAAACTAATCAGTGCGTGTGTGATAGGTTTGCGCAATATAACAGCGCAGTCTCATAAACATCACAGACTAGCCACTTCACACACACACTCACTGTCTCTACAAACACACTGTGAACACTCCCTGTATTTGCTCAACCAGTGTTAATCATTTCCGACCCACAAACACCTTTAGATTCCTCCTGTGCGGTAAAACATCAAAGCTTGGGCGTTTTACATCAAAATAATTACCCTGTGTCCTCTTAAATACTTGATGGTACGTAATTACAAACATGTAATTAACCAGTTCCTCATCTCAACCTTTTACACTATCTGCCGTTAACAATACATGGGAACTTATACATTACCTGCCCCTACTCTTCACAAAATACTAATTAAAAAGAGATTAGTACAACACGCACACTCAAGTCAGACCCACACACACACACACACACACTTACTACGGCCCTTACTCATTGTCCGATGAAACTATTTCTGCCTTTTCTCTCTACCCGCATTCATAGGGCCCCTCTGAGAAGGACCCTCAACGTTCTACTAGACTGGAGGTTCCAATATTCTGCTCCTTTATCACGGAACACTCCGGAGATTAGGCTCGGAATCAAAAGAAGCAATAAGAATGAAACTGAAGTACATTCTTAGAACGACGGCTAATCTCCCTAGTTCCGTCATACAGAGTTCTAAACGTCAAGTGCAGGAGGTTTTTCAGTGATATGGATGAAGAGAGATTTGTCAGGGTTTAAAAAATTATTCGAAATTGACAGGTTATCATGTTAAGGTTCTTCATCTTTAAATGTGGGCCCCCCAGAGATTAATATTTTATGGGCTGCATTAATGAACTCAACCAAATGTAGCAATCCTCACCTTCGAGATGCAGTCTATTTCTACTCTATATTCTAAAGTCAAAACTCTTAATTTCACACTTTATATATGTCAGCTTTGACTTCATGGCACACAATAACCTCTTCTTTAAGAGCGACCAAAGTGTCGACACCACGCATACACAGACCGGGGGTCTGGGGATCCAAATGGGGAGACAAATCTAATTCCCTCCCGCTAAATATCACACAGCAGATTCACACATGACCTGGGCCTGTTGTCATGCAAACTAAGAAGTCATTATGGAGATTTGACACCAGAGACCCAAAGAGAGCAGCCAGACTTATCAGCGGCGCATTGTTCATCCCTAATTAGAAACTAATTAAAAGAAAGCAGAGAGAAAAAGACAAATACACACATATCGACACTCCCGAGGTCTTTAATATGCAATGAGGAGTGCCTCTGGGGCTGAAACAACAAGCTTAGCATAAACACAGACCTTTGAGATGTTTAACTTCAACACTTCTCTGACTTCAAGCTCTTTCACTCTCTCTCCTCTCTCTCTCTCTCTCTCTCTCTCTCTCTCTTCCTTTCCATCTCTTTTTCGTTCCCTTTCTCTCTTTCCATCTCTGTCTCTCCTCAGGGTGACCTAGAGTTAGTTTCATCTTAATAAATATAAAGTTGAATGATGGGCAAGCGTTGTCTATGACAGAGGACGTGTCAAATGTACGTTTGTGAAAGGACCAAAGACTTTCGAGTGAGCAGGTCTTAGAGAAACATGGCTTAACCAAAAATCTTTACAATCCACAATGCCCAAACTGGCCGCAGCAACAAAACAACATGTGTAACACACCATGCCAAAAGGTTTCTTAAACTACCTCCACACATCATATGTTAAACACCCTAATCTTCCTCGAACGCTGTTCCACAGTTGCCTGAACAGCTGATGAACCAGACAGCAGCCATAGAAAGCAAAACAACCTTTCGTTATCATAACTTTTCTGCATAACAATGATCGGAGAAAAACCCAAAAAATTCCCCTAAACCAAACCACTAAAGTGTGTGTATATATATATATAAATCTTTTTATATTGAAACTAAACCAAACACAAATCCTCCAACCGACGAAACTGAGCACCAGTTCTCCCAGGAAAGGTGGTTTTGTTCAGGCAGACTCACCGGTGGTGGTTGGTACATGCACGGCCACCACAGCCAGCAGGGCTAGCAGGGACAGGAGTCTGACATCCATGGTAGGTGTTGGGGTCTGCTTCTTCTCTGACTAACAGGAGGCTGGAGGTTTCAGTCTGCTCACCGCTACAATCCAGGACAGCGTGTGACAAGCAGGTCCCCTCCTCAGACTGTTAAGAGAGGGAGAGCGGGAGAGGGAGAGAGAGGGGAGAGAGACTCCCACTTTCTCAGGAGAAAGGGGAGGGGAGGGAGGAGCGACAGCGTGAGGGGAGGGGGGGGGGCTTCCTTAGTTGTTAATGTGCTGGCTGGGAATCAAGGGGAAAGTCTCTAGAGTCTCTCTTTCCCTTTCCCTCTCTTCCCCCCTCTCTCTCTCTCTCTCTCTCTCTCTCTCTTTCTATCGATCTGTCTCATTCTTTTTCACTCTCCTGTCTATCTCCATGCATGGCAGTCTCCTTCTCTCTGCCTTTTCTCCTCGCTCTCTCTCTCTCTCTCTCTCTCGCTCTCTCGCTCTCTCGCTCTCTCGCTCTCTCGCTCTCTCGCTCTCTCCCGTTCTTTCTCTTTTCCTGTCTCTACACTCCTCTACCCTCCCTCCCTCCCACCCTCCCTCCCGTCAGTCTATTTTGAGAGGCTGGCTCCCTGCTGCTGCCTCAATATTGTTGTATCCCAGCCAGAGAGCTGGGTGATGGTGGACTGTATGGGAGTCAGAGCTCCAGTGTGGAGCGGGCTTCTCTCCTGTCATCTGGCCGTGCTCCCCACTGCCAACACCCCGTCCGTGGAGAAGGCAGACTGGCAGGCTGGCCCCCTGCCCCTCACTTCTTCATGAACTAAATGGTGAATGGCCAAACGTGCCAGTCAGCTGAGTTTGGGGTTCGCCTCTGGAAGATGTTACTGTAACGATGTCATCTTAGGATTTAATAGTTTAAAAAAAATGAGGTCAGAAGTTTAATTGCAGGGATTCAGTTGTGCTTTTTTTTTTACTCCCAACACTGATATCATCATCTGTTGTCTGAGTGCCTGGACAAGAATTTTGTCTGAGATTAATAAATCGTATTTGACTGACTTCCATACTAAATATATATTACATGATAGTGCTTGTGTGGACTTTAAGTTGTGACAGTACACAGAGATGTTACTGGACATTTAGAGATGATCGAACACAGTGACAGAAAACAGGTGCAGAAAAAAACAGCCCTATCAAGGGACGAATGCATGTTCTCAACTAGCCGGTTCCCAAAACATTTAGCTGTCTAATGTCCCGACAAAACTTTCCACAAAAACCTCAAATTTTAATCTGGCCAACGAGAGACTGAGAAGGAGTAAAGAACCGTCTAACAGGACACAGATGTGTGTGTGTGTGTGTGTGTGTGTGTGTGAGAGAGAGTTTTGCGTTTGTATGAGTTATAGTCCAGCCTCTTCAGTTTTGGGTGTCATGAAAGATCTTGCCAGAATGTAAGTCTGAATGTGTCAGACGTCAGGGTAGGTATTTAGAGGGATTTAGACCACCAGTAAACCTGCGCACCGCCCTAAGTACCGCCCGTCGATTCACACGGCAGAACCTCGTTTTCTCACTTTACCACCCTGTATATATGCTGCGTGTGTGTGTGTCCTGTGTGTGTGTGTCACAGGTCTATAGTCTTGGCAGCTATGTGTGTGTGTCACTGGTCTATACCCTTGGCAGCTATGTGTGTGTGTGTGTGTGCAATTTAGCTTGTCAGCAGGCTCCAGCAGCTATTAACTCTGCGGCAGCAGGATGGTGTTTACAGTTAGCAGGACAGTCAGACCATATAACAGCACATTAACAGTAGGAGCGCGAGATCACGGTGTTAACATAACAGCCCCGCACGACCTCGGAGACCCTGGAGCTCAACACCATCAGCAGGCCTGCTTCTGGGGGACTTCCAGGATTAGGGTGATCGTTGGAATAATTGTGAAAACAGTAAAGAAAATGGTCAATGGCGTTAAAGTAATAGTGAGATAAATACATTTAGTATTTTAGCAAACGCTCTTATCCAGAGCGACTTACAATAAGTACAGGGACATTGCCCCCCCCCCCCCCCCCGAGAGAAGTAGGGTGAAGGACACAATATAATTTGGCACAGCCGGGAATTGAACCAACAACCTTCTGATTAATAGCGTGACTCCCTAATCATTCAGCCATCTGACCCCTGAATACAAAACAATAGGGAAAATTTGCAGGGGAAAAAAAGTACTTTTTGAATGATTATCGAAGAAAAGTAATGTGTTTGAAGCTGTTCCAGGTAGATGTTGGTTTTCACTGCGTGAGGCTACATGGTGTCAGTAGTTTGTTTCTGGCTGTTCTGGAGCTGAAGCAGGCCTCGTGTCTAGCTCGTGTACAGGTGGTCTTTAGAAGGTTACATCTGACACACACGTTCTCCAACACCCACACACACACACGTTCTCCAACACACACACACACACCCACACACACACACGTTCTCCAACACCCACACACACACACACACACACACACGTTCTGGAGCACACACCCACACACCCACACACACACACGTTCTCCAACACATACACACACACACACACGTTCTCCAACACCCACACACACACACACACACACACACACGTTCTGGAGCACACACACACACGTTCTCCAACACCCACACACACACACACACACATTCTCCAACATCTACAAACACATACTAAAACACACACACACTAACACACACGTTCGCCAACACCTACACACAAATTCTCCAACATACACACACACACAAACCAGGACACCGCTGTTTACAAGACGTTTGTCTGGATCTCTGGTCATCGAGCCTGACTGTGACATTTAGAGTTACATCACAAGACCAAACATAGTTTTCATGGTTAGTGTGTAGAGTTTAGCAAAAATCACCTTTCATTTAAAAGATGGTGCCTTCGCATTTTGCAGGTCCTCGACATGGACCAAGGAATGACTCCATGTCATCTTAGATTAAAACCACCTACAAGCTCACGTTCTACAGAGCTAATGACCTAACATTCTACAGAGTTAAGGAGCAAACGTTCTACAGAGCTCGTTCCTCTCAGACGACCCGCGTCAGCGATGATGAGAGCCCCGAGAACATTAGCTCTGACTGCGACAACACAGCCACTTGTGTCAGACGCCAAGGGTCAAAGGTCAACTGTTGGTGTTCCCGGTGTGGGGTTACAGGGGGACGAGGGTTCCGACGTTCTGAGCGCTTTGTTCTAAAACACTCCTGATTGACGTTCCGGAGCTTATGTGTTCTAGGGTGAGTGGTGACTGGGGCTGGATGGTGTTTGGCGAAGGGGGGAGGAGTTCTTTCGGTTGGTCGGCGGGCTGTTTTGATTGCACAGGTATCCACATCCAAACAATAAGTCAAACCTATTCTTGATATCCTTTTGTGTATTTGTTTGAAGGAAACAAGATGATTGACGTCTGGTTTATTTGAAGCTGAAATCAGTTTACATGCTTTTTGAACCTCATTCTCTCCATAACTGATTGAATGTATTTTTTAATTTTTTCATCTTTTCATGCCTTATCAGCCTACAAGAGAAGATTGATATCTCCAAGGTTCCTGAACATACCGGAAAACAAATACCATAAAGTAAAGCACTGATTAACACAAACGAAAATAACCCACATCTCCCTAAAAACAGGAAACGTGGGGAATGCACTCGAACCTAAAGCACCAGAACAACATACGTCCTCGATGTGTTTTGTTCCATGTGCACACGCAGCGTTTGAAGCATGTGTGGGACCAACGTATGACAAACATGTTCAGCCTATCGGGGCGTCGATAGCCATCTTCCATAAGCAGGTGTGTGGGGGCAGTCATGACTTGGACTAACAAACCTGGGGGGGGGGGGGGGGAGGGGGGGGGGGGGGGGTTCCCAAGACTGTGGGGTCAGAGACCGGTCCCCTTTCTCTTCCTGAGCGCAAGTCTGGATGGGAACGTTTCTACTGCGCTTTATTTATGTTTGTGTGATGGCTGTAACATGTGTGTGTTTGTGTATGTGTGTGGGTGGGGGGGGTTGAGTGTGTGTGTGTGTGTGAAGGGTGTTTGGGGAGTGAGTGTTTGTGTGTGAGTTCATAATGTTATGTGGAAGATGGAATGTTTCCCTCTACTGGTCTTGACTGAAAGATCAAGGGATGATAAAAAGGAACACGTCATATTTGGATGCATTTCTGTGTATGTCTGTTTGTCGGTAGTTTTTGGACGGAGCAATACTTCCTCTACATTTATACATCGCTGATCACTGCAGACCTGTGTGTGTGTCTGCAGATGTGTGTGTGTGTCTGTAGATGTGTGTGTGTGTGGCTGCAGATGTGTGTGTGTGTGTGTTTATGGGCGTGGCCTGGGCTCTGTAAACAGGAAAACCTGGTGTTTGATGAGGTTGAGGTTGGAGGTGGAGGGGGAGATGTGTGTGTGTGTTTAGGGGTGAGGGGAGGTGGGAGGTGTGTGTGTGTTTTGGGGGGTGAGGGGAGGTGGGGAGGTGTTGCTATCGCTTCACACTCTCCTCCTCTCTGCTTGGTCTCAGCTGCCGCTGCCTTCTCTCTCTCTGACCCACGAGAGGTGACCAGGCAACCCCTGGGGGTTTACACACACACGCACACACACACACACTCTCTCACACACACACACCTCAGTCCTGCACTCTCCCGCACTAATGCAGATAGGTTCCCCCGCTGTGTGGAGGAAAACACTTAAACACTTAAGTTAACACATTAATCAGTAATGAATCAACTATTTCCCCAGAGGACTAATGATGGATTAGGTGACTAAATTGTTGAATTATAGATGATCAAAAAATGCTGCACATCTCACTAAAACCAACAATATTACGTTTGATCTGACAGTTAAGTGAAAAAGACAGATTTTCAGTGATTCCTAATTCTGACTTTCTCGGTTGCCAGTTATGCGAGAATACCCCCTCTTGGGTGAATGATCCAGTTTACTTTGTACAAGGGTACGGCAAGGAGAGGAGTGGAAAACCTGGCGTCTCACCAAGTGCCAGTCAATGGATGTTTCTTTAAACAAAGGGAATAAACGCTGGCCTGGTCCCTCTCCCCCTCCAGTCTCTCTCTACTTCTTTCTCTCTCTCCTCCTCATCCCCTCCTCCTCCCCCTCCTCTCGTCTCTCTCTCCTCCTCATCTCCTCCTCCTTCCCCTCCTCTCCTCCCCCTCCTCTTCCCCCTCCTCCCCCTCCTCCCCCTCCTCTCCTCCTCCTTCCCCTCCTCTCCTCCTCCTCCCCCCCTCTCCTCTCGTCTCTCTCTACTTCTTTCTCTCTCCTCCTCAACGAGCACATTCACTCTCCAGTCCACCCTATATTTGTCAAGAGCATAGTTCGCATCCAGCACCGTCGCCATGGTTGCTTCTAGGAACTGGAGGTGTGTTTACTGTATGCATTATGGGATGCTGAGAAGAGAGAGGGTGGTCTGGTCAAAGGTGTGTTTGTGTGTGTGTCAGAGAGAGAGGGTGCCTACAGTTAATGTGTGTGTGTCTACAGTGTATGTCTGTGTGTGAGTTTGTGCAACAAACAGACCGTAAAGGCTGTGTCTGGATGTGACAAAGATGACATCAGCTCCTACACATTCTGGAACTTGACCACACGCTGATGGAGGCTGGTGTTTTCTCCACGTTGCCAAGCAGTCCCATGGCAACCTAGATTCAGGCCCAAATTGACAACTTTGATTTCCCCCTCAGAATGAGCTTGAGAAGAAGCTGACCCGGGCCAAGAAAGTTGTGTTTGTGTGTGAGAGAGAGAGAGAGAGAAAGAAAGAAAGAGAAAGAGATAGATAAATAGTATTTCTTAACCCTTCTCGTTCGAGACACGGTACATACCCTCACTGTGCGGCCGTGTGAAGTACCAAACCCCTCCCACGAACTCCTAACAGCACATCAAACACACCACACACACCACACACCCCATAGCCAGCTATGTGTTCATTTGGGAGGTAACAAAGCTTGAGTCCTGTGTAGTACAGGAAGGAGGGTGTCTGGAGACATTTCCATGTGAGACCCAGCAGTGTGATGTGTGCCTGGCTCCGACCAGACCGCTGTTGGCTTTGGCACACACACACACACATGAGCAAGCAGACATGCGTATGTGCAAATGCACTCACACACACACAAACCCTACACACATACACTCAGCTGTGTGTTGCAGGGATGCTCAGACGAGCTCAGCGGCACGCCAGGCCAGGGCGGGGTCAGAGCCAATCAGAGACGAGACGTTCCTCATCCCAGGGGCCAGGGCGGGGTCAGAGCCAATCAGAGACGAGACGTTCCTCATCCCAGGGGCCAGGGCGGGGTCAGAGCCAATCAGAGACGAGACGTTCCTCATCCCAGGGGTCACGACCTCTGGAGCCAGACCCAGCAGGCAGCCTCCACACTGCTCCGTCCCTGCCCAGACCTCACACCGCTGAGCTCGTTCTCCTCGCCCTCCGTTTTCCTCTTCCATCCCTTATCCCTCCTCATCCTCCTCATCATCCTCCTCCTCTCCCGTGTTTGACTTCATCTGAGTGACTTCCAATACCGGTAATGCATTTTTGTTGGTTTGTTTTTTTGTGTCAGAGCAAAAAGTGATCTGAAAGTTTCTCTGAACCGAGACATCTTTGTCTGGATGTGGCAACGCAATCTGGCAACGCTCTTGGGAGGGATGTTTTGCATATAACCTGGCAACCAGTCTACATATTCATGCCTTTCATTGTGAGGAGTTTTGACAACAATCTTGATATGTACTGGTCTAGGTCACAGTAAGTGTGTCCAAATATGTTTTTGACCCTTTTGAAAGGTCAATTAAAATACATTTTAAATGACTTTCTCAACAGTTTTCTTCAAGAGCCAATGGATCAAATTACCTATACAGACATTATAATTTCACAGACCATCTTTTTAAGACATCCAAAGTTGTAACGATAAGTTGTGAGTAAAAAAATCACTGCGGTGACATATTTGTTTATAATTGTGCAGAACTGCCAAATAATCCTCTGAGGGTAAGACATCCCAGAATTCAAACATAAACACATTTTTTTCCGACCGATTAAGATTCATCTGGACAACATCTAATTCTATATCTTCCTTATTATCCTCTGAGAATTGTAGGAGATGTCTAGCGAAACTGGCCGCATCTCAAAACAGTCGGGCGGAGATTTTCCAGCGTGGACCTCATTAGTGTGAATCCAGAGAAGCATGTCCACTCAACAGCCGTGATTTATCACCTATCTGAGGAAACATGACAAGCCCCCTCTCTTCCCCAGACAGCATGAGAAGGAAAGGAAGCTCTTTCTACTTTTAAACCACCTTATTTGAAGTTCCTCAAACACCACTCCCAGATGGACTACGGTTGTAAATCCTTCAATCGGGATGCTGAGTGACAGATCAAAGCCCGATATAAAAACCTTCCTCTCAGAAAGGCCAAGTTACGGGGTCGTCAGTTAGCGGAACGGTCGATTGTAATGGTCTTGTTAGGATAGCGAGGACGTGAAGCATTTTGTTGGTATTCGTTACAGATGTGAGCTAGAAGGAGGGTTCGCCATGACGATGGTTTACAGTCCAGGAACCCAGCCACCGCCCCATCCCCACCACATCTTCCAGTCCCAGTCAACCGAGCCAACCGACGGACACAAACACATCTTCGACTGTCAGTTTGTGATTGGAGGTGCAGATCCCCCTGGGGACTGACCCACAATCCTTTGCGGCGCACCGTTCCGAACGGTCCCGTCTGAACTGCAACCGAGCGCGGTCTGGCCCGGCGCCACGCCCGATGTCAGCGTTTGATCAGCCAATCAGAAGAACCGCAACGACAGAGACCAATCACAACAGCATCACGGTCTGGCTCTCTGGAACGCTTGCTTTGTTTCCGCTGCAGAGGAACCCTGTCGTCCCTTCCACTGTCTTTCGGGATGGGATGGGGAGATGAAACGGAACAAAGCTCCACTTCTTTGTCTTTGGGACTTCCAAAGGGAGCTGGGTGGGGGAGGGGGAGGTCTGGAGGGCATTTACCAGATTAGACCACACATGATTGCATGTGTGCAACTCCTTAATGTCATTTTTCACCACCAAAATAGAAAAGATCCACCAGCAACTGACCCCTAACACCACCCACATTCCGTCTTTTCCCACTTTCTCAGCCCCTGTCTCCTGTCTACTCTCAGACTTCACACTTCCCTCGGCTGTGGCAATCTCAGACCTCATCCGAAAGTCCAAATCATCTACCTGCCAGCTGGACCCTATCCCTACTGTTTTAGTTAAAGGGTGCCTACTATCTCTTTCCCCCTTAATAACGTCCATCATACACTCCTCCCTCAGCTCCGGCCTCGTCCCCTCATCCTTCAAAACAGCTGCTATAACCCCCATACTCAAGACACCTGGTGCTGACCCCAACAACTTCATCAACTTCCGTCCAATCTCAAATCTCCCTTTCATATCAAAAATTCTGGAAAAAACAATAGCATCTCAGGTTCAAGCTCACTTATCCTTCAATAATCTTTATGAACAATTTCAATCTGGTTTCCGCCCCCTCCACAGCACAGAAACAGCCCTTGTTAAAATCACCAATGACCTTCTCATGGCAGCAGACTCCGGACATCTCACCATTCTCATCCTCCTTGATCTGAGTGCGGCCTTCGACACCATTTCACACAACATCCTCCTTGACAGACTGGCCTCCATTGGTATCACTGACACACCCCTGCACTGGTTTAAATCATATCTCTCCGGCCGCACTCAGTTCATCCAACTCAAAACTTTCAAATCCCAGTTACTTCCAGTCACTACCGGTGTTCCCCAGGGTTCTGTCCTAGGCCCCCTCCTGTTCATCATCTATCTACTTCCCCTTGGCCATATTTTCCGTAAATTCAACATCCATTTTCACTGCTACGCGGATGACACCCAGCTCTACATATCCACCAAGCCCACTTCTACCCTTCCTCCCACCTCCCTCTCCGATTGCCTACAATAAATAAAATCCTGGTTCACCTGCAACTTCCTCAAACTCAACAGCAATAAAACAGAAATTCTCCTCATCGGCACCAAATCAACCCTCACAAAACCTGACAGCTTTTCCATCACTATCGACAACACTTCAGTTTCCCCCTCCCCTCAGGTTAAGAGTCTGGGTGTCATCCTCGACAGCACACTATCATTCCAAGCACACATCAATAACATCACCAGGTCTGCCTATTACCATCTCCGCAACATCAACCGCCTCCGCCCATCCCTCACACCCCATAGCACAGCCATCTTGGTTCACACCCTGGTCACTTCCCGCATTGATTATTGTAACTCCCTCCTCTTCGGTCTCCCCCTCAAGTCCATCCGTAAACTCCAACTGGTCCAGAACTCTGCCGCCCGTATCATCACCAGAACCCCCTCCATTAATCACATCACTCCTGTTCTTCAGCAGCTTCACTGGCTCCCGGTCAAAACCTGCATCCACTACAAGATTCTGCTCCTCACCTTCAAGGCCCTCCACAACCTCGCCCCTCCATACATCTGTGAACTCCTACACTTCAACACCCCCACCCGCACTCTCCGGTCCTCCTCTTCCACTCAACTTACTGTTCCACCCGCCCGTCTGGTTACCATGGGGTCCAGGGCATTCAGCCGATCTGCCCCCCACCTTTGGAATGCCCTCACACCTGTCATTCGTAACTCCGACACTCTTTCCACATTCAAGACCCATATAAAAACCCATCTTTTCAAACTGTCATATTCCATATAATTCATTGTCTATCACACATCTCACCACCCCTGTGTAAATTGTTTTAATGTGTCTTGTTCTTGTTTTTTAATCATTGTTGATTTTGTTTTTTAACTATGCCCTGTAAGGTGACCTTGGGTGCTTTGAAAGGCGCCCTCAAATAAAATGAATTATTATTATTATTTTATGATTGAGACCAGGTATGGATTGAAGGGGACCGTTCTGCTGGCCTGCCTTCGAAAGTGTGAGATCTCCAACGTCTCAGATATGGATGACTGGCTCCCAGGATCACAGACACACACCTACTCAGCCACTGAGAGATGCCGATGGACTGGTTGGAGCGAAGGGTCTCGTCGGTGTGTGGAAGCGTGTTTGAAGTGTGTGTTAGGGTTTGGCCCGGCCAGGGCATTGTCCAGCCCCACACTGTGACCCCTTCACACCAGGCCCTCCGACAGGCTGAATAGAGGAGCAGATGGCCAGGAGGGCTCTTTAATGGAAACCCACAAAGACAAACCCATAAGGCTTAAGAAGATGCCTGAGAGAAAAGGTGTTTTAAGAGGTGATCAGCTTTCGTGTGTGTGTGTGTGAGAGAGAGAGAGGCAGAGAGAGAGAGAGAGAGAGAGGCAGAGAGAGAGAGAGAGAGAGGGGGGGGGGAGAGGAAGAGAAGACAGGGAGAATAGAAGGCAGCTGAATTAAACCTGGTTGAGAATAAGACTGACTATCATCAGTGACTGCCCCTTAAGAATCTCCGAAATTATTGGCCTACATCACAGGTCTGTGCTTGTATATATAACTGTATGAGTGTGTGTGTGTGTGTAACACTCATGAAGTTTCCACTGTATTCATGATTTATGCCTATGGTTCCCCTGAGAGTACGGACAGGCCCAACATGGTGAAACACGCCCAAAATAGTCCCAACCAGGGCTGACCTTGGCTTCGCCTGCTGGTGCACTGTTTCCATGACACGGTGACTTTGGCCCCCATCATGGAACAAGTCCGGCGAAAACACGGCTTTCGAGTTTTGAGTTCTTAACTGACTGCGACGTCCATCTAATCCTGTCAGGGGACTTGTGGGGGTGGCTGGGTAGGTGAGGTGGTGGGGAGAGGGGGGGAGGGAAGCTAGGAGGGGGGGAGGGAAGGTAGGGGGGGGGGGAGGGCAGGGGGGGGGAGGGAAGCTAGGGGGGGGGGGGGGAGGGAAGGTAGGGGGGGGGGGAAGGTAGGGGGGGGGGGTAGGGGGGGGGAGGGAAGGTAGGTTGGGGGGGGGAGGCGGTGGGGGGGGGTAGGGGGGGGAGGGAAGCCAGGGGGGGAAGGGAAGGTAGGGGGGGAGGGGGGGAAGGTAGGGGGGGGGCAGTAGGGAGACACCTGGTTTGTTTTTCCCGTCTTTGACAAAGTCAACACTCCCAGTGTGGGACAGCTGCTGGGGGGTCAGGCCATCTGGTGACAGCTAGAGTCACCACAGAGGAGGGGGAGGGGTGGAGGGGGGAGGAGAGGGGGATTGAAGGAGGGGAGGGAGGGGGCAGAGGGGGAGGGAGACTGAAGGGGAGGTGGTGTCGAGGTAGCTTCATGCCCTGTCTGTTCCTTACTTTGTTTCCGACCCTGAATAAACTGACAATAATAGACAGTTCTCTCCATGTGAAACAGAACCCTGAGTCTAACCCAGGTGCACGTGGAATACCACAGAGGGGACTTCCTCTCTCTCAGACACCTTCCTCCTCTGTGGAGGGGTAGCCCAATCAGGAATGAAGAGAAACGGAGGCAAATAATAATGTTTGGTATGCTTTTAGTCTCAGAGACAAACAGACCATGCAGACGTGCCTCGGCATCGGCCTGTCATGGTGCTGCTGGTGTGTGTGAGTGTGTGTGAGTGTGAGAGTGTGTGTGAGTGTGTGTGCATCTACAGGCTGCTGCTGCTGCTGTGTGTTGACATGAGAGCTCGTGGCTCCATGTGAAAACATTCAGCTCTGACTAAAGAGACTGTTTACAGATGGGTTAGACTGAGGGGACAAGGGGGGGGGGGCAGGAAGGGGAAGGAAGGAGAGGGGAGGGGAGGAGAGGGAGAGGAGAGGGAGAGAGAGAAGTAGATGGGGAAATGGAGATGGAGACAGAAAGAGAAAGAGAGAGAAATAAATGAAGAGACAGAGAGATGGAGAGAGAGAGGGACAGACAAAGGGAGAGAGAGATGGATAGAGAGACAGAGTGAGAGAGACAGAGAAGGGAGTTAGTGTGTGTGTGCTTGGTAGAGTGTGTGTGTGTGCGTCTGATAGATGATCTACATTATCAAGCACTTAGGCCACCATGCAGCTTCTCCCTAGAGGTCAGAAGGTCACAGCGCCGAGCTGAAATGACCAAACAACTGGAGAAAGACTCAGAGGTAAGCTGAGCAGTCGCAGTCACACACACACACACACACAAAACACACCACTTAGAGAGACTGACTCTGAATAGAAGGAGGAAAAGCCGTCTGGATTACACGGCCCAGAGAGAGAGGAGTGTGTTTGCGTTGCGGGCGTCAAACTATTTCTTTAAATGGTCGAAGCTGTTGTTTTGGACATCGGGGTTGTTGAATCTGTCGTTTTCTGTTGACGCGTTGACGAGTGAGTGAAATCTTAGACATTTCTGAAGGTTTAAGGAGCTACGACGCATTTCAATGATGATGAACTATTACGAGATGATATTTAACAAGACAGATTTTGCAGGATGAAACCATTTGTAAGCTCAGATTGATCTCACAACCCATGTATGAAACATAACTATGTCTGAGTTATATTACTCTTCAGAGCCATGTAAGGATATATATATATTTTTTTTTTGTCTACTTCTATGAAGCAGTTCCTGACAGCAAAAACATTTTATACGTCGATTCCTGACTAGTTTGATCGAAGCACTGTTGGAATGACATGCCCTCAAATACCCTACACAGTGAACTTGAACGGGCTCCATCTGGTTCAGATACAGACACACATTTACACACACGCCTAAACAAACACACACACACACACACGGGTGTTACGACCATGTCCACCAAGCTCCGTTAACTGTGTGACTCTTGCCCAACTGTGCAGCCGCGCAGCACTTCCCCCTCTCTGGGGACAGACTGGATCCCTGGGTGCCAATGGGCTGCCTCACAGGTTTACTACCAGCAACTCATTCATTCACGGACTTTAAAACCACTTCTTCCTGACTGTCATGGCACACATAGGTTAAGAAATATCACACACGGACACAGACAGGCACACACACACACACACACTTACACGCACACACACACACAGGCCTGTTTTCCAGGTGGACGGTTGAATACATCCATCCTCACAAGTCAGTAGGCAGACTGAATTATGGAGGGAAAGAAGAGGGGAAGAGAGGAAAAGAGAGAGGGAGAGAGAGAGAGCAGGGGGAGGAGGAGAAGGAGAGAGGGAATGACTGAATGAAGGAGCCATGGTGTTTATTTATACTCTTAGTTAACGAGCTTTGTGATTCATAAGCCACCACTAACGGTCTTTATGGGGCTAAATGTTTATGTTCGTTAGGCCCTCTGCACTACCGGACAAACACACACACACACACAGACTCTCTCACACACACACACACACACACACCTCTCTGTACCCAGGAGCTATTCCTCATTACGTACACGTGTACACCTAAACACACCACAGCAGACTAGTGAGATAAGACACTGATTAATGTGACAGACTGTGTGTGCGTGTGTGTGTGTGTGTGTGTCAGAACAGGGAGAGAAGGGGGTGATGGAGGATAAGCAACAGAGAGAGAAAGTAAGGATAAAATAATAAACATGGAGAAAAAGAGAGGAGAGAGTGATAGAGTGATAGAGGGTAAAGAGAAAGGGAGGGAGAGAGTAATGAAGTGATAGGAAGTGCAAGGCGGAAAGCGAAGGAGAAAGAAAGAGAAAGAATGTTCCAGTGTGTCTTCTAATGCACTGTGATGTTGGAGAGGACACATAGACTAGAGTCAAGGAAGGGAATGAAAAAGATTAAAAAGCGGATGGAGGGATGAGAGAGGGATGAGAGAGGGATGAGGTTCCACACCTGGCTGTCGTCCAGAACGGGATGTTCCAGGAAGGTCTGGGATCTGTTCGGTCTGCAATAGGTCCTCACTTCCTGTCTGGCCCTGGATAGAGAGGAGGAGGAGGGGGGGGGGGGGGGGGGGGGGGGTAGGAAGTATGGATCGACCTGGGCTGTTTAGAACACACACACACAGGCACCCAATTCCATACATTACCCTCACATGCACACACACACACACACCTTATGGATATCAGAGGCCTTGACATCTCATTGGAAAGGTCAAGGATGTAGTTACACATGTTGATACACAGCCCGTCTCTCCTCAGTAAGTGCCAGTCAGAGTCCGTATCTGAAGCATCCATCCTCTGTCCCTGTTCTGATCTCGGCTCAGTCACAGAAGACAGTCTGGTACATGATAGTGACTGTTTGTGGCAGTCAAAGTAGTGGTTTATCCTTCCAACAAAGACAAGTTCATTTGTTATTTTAGTAACAGGGAAATCCCCGAGTGACTCCCTTAAGTGACTCTCCTAAGTGATTCTTACCAACCCAGTCCCATCAGCTAATCTGTTCATTTCGAGAGTGCGGATTCGGAGCTGAAAGGAGCGACGAGAGGAAAAGCAGAACAACAAAAAAGATTGGATTTGTTCTCAATCCCTTCATCTCGGTGTGTGTGTGTGTGTGTAAACACCCCCTCCACATCTCTCAGCCCAGGAATGTGCTCTGTCTGTCCTACAGTCTCAGGTTCTCCCCTGATCTGCCCCAGACCCCCAGTTTATAACCCCCTCCAGCCCCCTTTATACCCCTTCACAACCATCCCAGACCCTATTTACCACCCTGCTCACCAGGAAGCAGGTCACCCATCCCTCATTCTCCTTATCCTCCTTGATCCCCCCCCCCCCCCATCATGAAGGCGTAAAAAAACGAAACCGCATCATCCTCCGGTTCACCCCTGAATCTGACACACAGGGAAACCGAAGCTTCTCTTCTCGTTCAGATGAGGATCGAATCAGTGGCGAGCCAAGAATCGATTCTACTCTCATCTAGATTCTATATTCGACGCTCTGTTACGAGGACTGATCGAGTGACGAAAAAAACGAATGATGGAATGCGTGCGTGTGATCGGTAATATAAACAGTCGATTGCTCTCTTTCTCCGCTGTTTGTTTGAATCGGAGGAGTGTTTCAGCGCTGCAGTCCACGTCTGCTGGTGCCAAGGCTCCTCCACGGCCCCCCGGGCACTCAGAAACTGAAGGGATCCACATTCGTTGATGTGAACAAACGTTTGGCGTCAGAATCCTAAGTCTGTAATTCTCGTTAACAGAACCTGAGTAATAGGCCCGGTCGTATGTGGAGGCTGAGCTTTTTCTGTTCAAGGTGAGTTATAGTAGCTTTCATCAGAGCGCCAAAACATCAAAAAGAAAAAAAAAAAACTCAAATCCATCCGTTTGTCTACGACACACAAATAAACCCCTTTTATTTAAACAACACAATAGAAACAGCCCTTAACTCTGCTAATGCTAAGGGAAGACCAGTCCGTTTGAACAGAGAGCTAGTGTGAGCAGCCTGCTGCTGGTGTCAGAACCAGGTTCCTCTGTAGCCCAGGACTCTGAGGGATTAAGGGTCTCTTGGCTGACACACAAACACACACTACACACACTACACACACTACACACACTACACACAAACACACTACACACACACACACTACACACAAACACACTACACACACACTACACACAAACACACTACACACACTCACTATTCTTACCCTGGCTCCATCCTCATGTTGAACACACACACAGACATATACGCACGCACACACACGTACACAAACATACAGACACACACACACACACACACTTGGCATGGAGAATGAACCCTACTGCATAGGGTCTTGCCAGTATCGGGTATCCCTGATTACCACTGGGCTGTCAGCCCTTGTTGCTGCCATGCTTCACCCCTGATAACTCAATGAAGCACGCAGCCAGATACCCCTCAGACAGCTACACACTGAACGCTGAAACACACTACAGGGATCCCAAACAAATGGAATTGTGTGTGTGTGTGTGTGTGAGAGAGGGACAGAGAGAGGGTGAGAGAGAGAGAGAAAAGAGAGAGAGTGAGAAATAAAGAGGTTAAGGGGGAAAAAGTGAGCAACAGAGGAGAGAGGAAAAGATTGTGCCGGTGTATCAGGCTTCTGTTTTACAGAGTTGTGGTTTCAGAAACGGAATGCAGCTGGTTTTGATGGAGCGAGGGAGAAGAGGAGAGAGAGAGCGATAAGAGGAGGAGGAGGAGGAGGAGATAGCATTACCCCAGTGCTGACATGTTAAGCGTTTGGAATGAGGAGAGGATGAAAGGGGGGGGAGGTGTTAACGGAACAGGGGACGGACATGAAAGTCGGACTGGACTGAAGGAGGTGAAAGAGAGAGAGGGTCGGAGATGGTTGGTAGATTGGGACACACACACACACACGCACATGCAGGCGTGTACACACATGACGACACATGCAAACACACACACACACACACACAATGAGACACCAACAGACTTTGAAAAACATGCACACCACACACACACACACAGCCAAGCTTCCACTTCACCATCTCCAACAAAGGACCAGAACCAGGAAGAGTCCAGCTCTGAGTGAACCCTGGCTCCAGGAGGAAGGAGGGCATGGCCTCTATAGAAACTGGAGGATAAACCAGCCTCTTCTTCCTTTCCCTCCCCTTTTACCATCTCTTTTCATCCCTCGCTTTCAACTCAGACAAAAAAACAAACAGACAGACAACCCTTACAGAACCCATCTCGTTCCAATGGCCGAGCCACAATGTGTGGAGAACCTGCCATTGAAGGTCGGGGAGAATGGAGTAGAGGCGATTGGATGTTTTTTTTTTTTTAAGGGTCCTTTTTTTTTCTTACGTCCACGGCCACCCTTTGAAGACAGACTGGTGAATGAGGATGGGATGAATGGGATTGTGTGGTTTGGTTATCATGAGGCCTTGGTGGATGCAACTCCAGACACATTCAAAGGTCAAAGTTCATCTGAGACCACATCCATTCACCCCAGGTTGCAAAAAAACAAACCTCCGAAAACCAGCTTAGTGACCATTTTGGTCTTGAGCTTCATGCTCAAGCTTTCTCCCTCTATCCCTCTCTCTCTTTCTGCTATAGAATCTCCA
The DNA here is from genome assembly GCF_021917145.1 of Hypomesus transpacificus. NCBI lineage: Eukaryota > Metazoa > Chordata > Actinopteri > Osmeriformes > Osmeridae > Hypomesus > Hypomesus transpacificus. The sequence continues at coordinate 258,257 of NC_061080.1, forward strand.
CTTTCAGATTCTCCAACATCGCCCTGATCCTCCCTCACCTCTCCACCCCTACTTTCACAGTTTCTCCTTGTTTCTCCCTTCCTCGGTTCCCCTCCCGTATCTCGCCGTCTCGCTCAACTTCTCCTCCACCATCCCCCAATTACAGACACACACACACACACACATGGTCATCCCTGCCCCCTACCTAATCAGCCAGGCCCATCTCGGAAGAGAAGGCTCAGATCTGTGTTACATCGCTGACAGACCACGAGCCCTGTAATCACTCTGGGTAACAGTAAACCTGTCACTCTCTTTTCACACACACACACACGGTACACACACAGTCATGCGCACACACATGCCCGTAGACACTGATACACATACAAATACTCACATCATCGGAATCCTGGGAAGAGAGAAAAGAGAAAGGGGTGAAGAGAGGAGAGAGAGAGGAGGAGAGGAGAGGGAAGGAGAAGAGAGGGGAGGAGAGAGGAGGAGAGGAGAGGAGAGGGGAGGGGAGGGGAGGGGAGGAGAAGAGAGAGGAGGAGAGGAGAGGGGAGGGGAGGAGATAGTGAAGATAGTGAACTGTCGTGGGACCTCCATGGTTGTACACTTCACAAGATGACTGAAGATAAGACTTACAGGACCACATAGAGAAGGAGCGGGGATCAGAGGATGGTGTGTGTGTGTGTGTTGTGTGTGCACGTGTGACTTCTTTGACTTCTTAACCACGTCATCCCGGAGCAGTGCACCCACCACCACAGAGACCTCAGAGACCAATCACAGCGTGCCGTGTGGTTAAACAGCCTATGATCACCATAATCAGATTAGGACTTTCTATGGGGATGTGGAGTGGGGGTAGAGGGGGGGTCGGGGGAGCAAAGCCAAAAAAGTGCAGTGAGGAATGACACTGACGAGTATGCACCAGCACACACAGTTGTTCACGGACACACACACGCACACACACACACACCTCTCATCATCCAGGATTGATTGGCTCTGGGAGACATATGAATATGTAATGAAAGAGATAGCCCCACGGGGAAGTCCTCCGTGTATTTGTGCAGCTGTTGAACGGGGAGGCCCGCTGCCTTGGAGAGTGCTTCCACAGTGAAGCAACACGGCGGCCATGAATCCCCCGCTCCGCACACAGCCCTGCACGGGTGTCCTTGGCTGCTGCCCATGTCTGATGAGTTAAGATGTTATGAGACTGTGACGCTAACATAACAGAGATAGTAACGTCCCTTCCTGGGGGTTTCTGAATGAGTTCAGAAATTCTACACACACACACAAATACATCCTGCGCACACACACGCGTGCACAAATCGCACAAATCGTAGTTGTTTACTAGAGTTAGCGTAGTACATCTGCCGTGATTGAACTGAGGGAATGTTTGAGCACTGTTGAGAGGGCTGTAACTTACAGGATTAGAGTGGAGAACACTGGTGAGGTTTGTACGAGAGCTATCAGAGTGACCTGGGATCGTACCTCATCCTATAGCCCAGCCTGACCTACAGCAACAAATACCCCCCTCCAGCTGGTCTGGCTGACAGACACAGATACACACACACACACACACACACACGTAGGGATGTGGATATGCATGTAGAGATGTGCGCAGACACAGCACACACAGCACACAGCAACCACACACTCTCAAACTCATTGCCCTCTCAAGCAGATGAAAGACGGGGTCCTCTCTCTCTCTCTCTCTCTCTCTCTCTCTGTCTCTCTCTCTCTTCCAAAACCTTCCTCCATCCCTCTCTCTCTGTCCTCTTATTGTACTTATCCATATTGGTTAAGTCTTAGACCAACGCTGAGGCGTTTAAACCATGTCAACCATAACCAGGGACCTGCACCCCTGACCCCGACCATGTCGCTTTTACGGCTGGGCCCAGCTGAGTGTTAAACTGTCTGGGTCTAAAACTGTCTCCTCCAATTTGTGGTCCAGCAGGTATGAAAACAGGGTGTCCAGCTCTGCTGTTTGCTCTGAGGGACGCGGCGACACACGGAGGTCAGCCGTCGTTAAGTTTGACCACTGGGATACGTAAAAAGTGACGAAAAGAAAAGCATAAAACGCCCTGCTGGACACAGGCCGTGGCCATGTGTGTGTGTAGGGGGGTAGAGTGAGAGAGGAGAGAGAGAGAGAGAGAGTGAGAGGTGAGAGGAGAGAGAGGAAGAGAGAGAGAGAGAGAGAGAGACAGAGAGAGAGAGAGAGAGAGAGAGAGGTGAGATAAAGGAGAGACAGAGAGGAGAGAGAAATAATAAATCATCGGAAAATATAAACTCACCACAACCATGAAACAATCACAGCGTTTGCCACACTAAACCTCAATCGTCCGTATTACAGCCAGCCAATCAAACTTGATGAAACAGGGTCATTGACACCTTCCAAACACACTACATGCCTGCTCATAAAAGACAGTCTGGGAAAGACAGGAAGAGAGACCGACCCAGGGAGAGAGGCGGGGCGGGTGGGGGTCTCTCTGAACCTCAACGCTTCTTTAATGGTCGCCTGTAAACCCCTCATGATCCCTGGCCTGGCAGGTTACCCATAAAAACGCCTGTTTTCAAACAGGACCCCAGGAATGCTCTGAACTGGGCCTGTGTCGGGGCCTACGGGTGTCCTCCCCTCTGCCTGATGGTAAAAGGACACCTCTCAGTCCAGCAGGTTTACGGTCTTTAAAACCGGCAGGAATTCAGTTGTTGGGAGAGACAGAGAGAGAGAGAGAGGGGGAGAGAGAGAGAGAGAGAGGAGGGGGAGGGAGGGAGAAAGAGAGAAAGAGGAGGAGGGAGACAGAGGAGGAATCCCATTCCTGTTCATCCCAACGGAAATTTCCAGGTCCCACCGGACCGTGACCAGTAGGATCCTGTCTTTCACCCGATGAAGAGGGGTAGAGAAGGAGGACTGAGGGACAGAGAGAGGGAGAGAGAGAGAGGGAGAGAGAGAGGGGGAGAGGGAGGCGTCAGAGTGTTTACCTACACACATCACTGCACCACATTGTGAACCTGTCAGTCCTTCAGCTCGCCTGGCTAAGTGTGGTCAAGAATCCATGTTAAATACCACATCCAGTCCCTTACAGCTGTTTGTTTTTGTAAACACATATTCACACAGGAGGAGGAGCACAGTAGCTACATACACAGCCCTTGGATTCGTTTATTATAAAAAGAAAAAGGGCCAAAGTCCTTCAAAACACAAAGATATTGTATCTAGTGAGATAAAATATCGTGATACCGTGATATTCTGTTTGTTCAGGTTTTTAGGGGAACAAAAAAAGTCTTGTTTTAGCACCTCATAAAAATATCTAAAAAAATAACAAATACAAAATGATACTGTCAGTGTGTTTCTCTCAGCTAGTTAGCACCCCTCATACATCTGAATGTTGTCTCTTCTCTCTCTCTCTCTCTCCCTCTCTTACCCCCTTCCCTCTCTCTCTCTCTCTCTCTCCCTCTCTTACCCCCTTCCCTCTCTCTCTCTCTCTCTCCCTCTCTTACCCCCTTCCCTCTCTCTCTCTCTCTCTCTCCCTCTCTTACCCCCTTCCCTCTCTCTCTCTCTCTCTCTCCCTCTCTTACCCCCTTCCCTCTCTCTCTCTCTCTCTCTCCCTCTCTTACCCCCTTCCCTCTCTCTCTCTCTCTCTCTCCCTCTCTTACCCCCTTCCCTCTCTCTCTCTCTCTCTCTCCCTCTCTTACCCCCTTCCCTCTCTCTCTCTCTCTCTCTCCCTCTCTTACCCCCTTCCCTCTCTCTCTCTCTCTCTCTCTCCCTCTCTTACCCCCTTCCCTCTCTCTCTCTCTCTCTCTCTCTCCCTCTCTTACCCCCTTCCCTCTCTCTCTCCCCCTTGTCCACCCCCATGCAGCCTTAGCACTAAGCTCTGTTATGAAGGCCCCGCTTGGGAAAAGCAGGGAGTGTGCAGAGTGATCTCATCTTCGGGAGGTTTAATGGAAGCGTTATCAAGATGATCCAGATGGGATGTGGTGCTCGGGCCTCCAGACCCAACTGAGGACTGCTCAGCAGACCAGCCCCTCACTCACTCACTCACTCACTCACTCACACTCATCTCTCACTGTGGACCACCTGATGGATGTCCTACACAGGAGGTCACATGACGCTGTAACAGGAACAGGAAATAACGGGTCTAGAGGGGCGCTCAGGAACGAGAGATCCGTGGGGATACAAACGTCGTAAGCGCCATTGGAGCCTGGTTCACAGCACGGGACCATGACACACGCTGTTGAATCAGTTGAAAAACACAAACCAGCTTAACCGACTCCGGACAACATCATACACATGTACAAATATTCACGGATATCTTTAAATCTGTTTATATCAAGTAGTGCAAAGTAAGTCGATACGTGCAGTACAGTCCCACGTTGCCCTGCTCTCTCCGTTTCACAGGAGCTCCGATGCCCATTCGCTCAGCATCGATACAGATCAGGTCCTTATGGAACAGCTAAGTGCAGACAGTAGAGGCAGAATGCGATCGTTGCTCATTGAAATAACAGTGCCGTGTTAATGTGACTGTTTCCACAGCGTCTGTGCACACAGTGTGTGTAGTCTGTAGGAGTGTCACGGTCTGCTCCATCATATGTGCTGGTGAGTGATGGGAGGTGGTGGCTGGGGGGGTTTTCAGTGTGTATGTGTGAGTACGTGTAAGTGCGTTTGCGAGAAGAAGAAGAAGAAAAAAAAATGCTTGTGTATGCGTGGAAGCATGTATGTGATTCTGTTTTACGAGGAGTGTGTGTGTGCAAGCAGCAATGTGTGTGTGTGTGTGTGTGCAAGCAGCAATGTGTGTGTGTGCAAGCAGCTGTGTGTGTGTGTGTCCATCTCAGCTGCACGCTGCTTTTACCGCCCTACATGCTGTGTTGATGTGAAACCTCAACATGTCTCCAGCTCGAGAGCTGTTAATAGTCTAATCCAAACCACATGAGCAGGTCTAACAGCGTGGGCCACAGTACAGACGGGTCGCCACGGCAACAACCCGCTTCGAACGCTGGGATGGGACCGGTCGGACACCGTCAACCTGAATCCCGGTCGCACTCATTTCCAAGGTGGAGCTGGACGGGGACGGGGGACGGTGGGGGGGGGTTTGGTCTGTGTCAATACCTCATTTCCTCCACAACGTGACCTCCAGGGGGCGTGGCCACTCTCCCCAATTACTCACGGACCTCTCAACCCCCTCTGCTGGGGTGTTCCCTTCCCACTTCCCCCTCTTATGGGGTCACGGGAGGTCAACCCCCCCCCCCCTCCTCTTCTTCCCCCCCCCACACCCCATCCTGCCCCTCTGACCTGGTCTCTTAGCAGACAAAGCTTTCTTAAGGCTGTGTTTTAACCAATCAAGACGCCTGATTGTCCCTGCCCCGAGATCCAGAGCCTCTTCAGGGTTCCTAAGTGGAACGGTGTGGGACTCGGACAGATGATGTCACAATGAGATTGTTCTCATCCAGCAGGGGATGAGGGGGCATGGAAGGGGGACGATGTCTTGGGGGATACGAGGGGTGAGATTCTGGGATATGATCACAATCAGGAGATGTCAATCGCCTCAGTTCTACTGACTTCAACCCATTTTGTTAATCACAGGATAATATGTCCATTGTGACACACTAACCCTGTCACACACTATCACTTAATTGACTCTTTCTATAAATTTTTCTCTGACGAATCATTGATTTCATCTTCTAAAAGGAACCCAAACTGGTATTTGTTTTCTGGCTGTCTCTGTGTGGCTTCAGCCTGTACATTTCTTTATATGGAAACAACACAAATCTTATTAAAATGACACTATGCTTTTTCTGAGACGCTCAACCAAGATGAATTCAGCACCAGCCTCAAGCGGAAGATTAATTTTCAATATGTCGAGACACCACTGAAGACATGCCAAGAATCTGACATGATCTGACTGCCCATACGCAATAAACTGTGTGTGTGTTTTGCCAGACACTTATGCCACAATTAAATGAGAAAAGATATTTCCTTTCAGACTCAGGTGGAAGTTGATACACATACCCAAATTATCGGTGGTTATGCCAGGCTAATTGCTTCCATTTCCTAACTAGCTGTTGGAATTGGAATCTACTACACCAGGGAGAAAAGGCAAACTGGATATGTGATGGTTTGGAAGTGGCTTTGGACATGTGAGAGGATGTTAACTGCTACTGATGCCTTTACCTCAGTGGATGTAGTGCTTTGACAGCATTACAGAGAGAAACACAGTGATTAGTAACCCCAACAACAATTTAAATGTGACAGTATGTCAGTAAATGTTGATTTTACTTCAAAATAAGTATGTGAGGAATCTTTTCTAGGAGGTATAAATACTTCTACAATTTCACGATATTTAACCTTGAAGCATAAAGCTGAATTCTTCAAGGTCAAAGGCAGTAATTCCAGCTGAATCAAGACACGGGTAATTTGAAAGAGCAGCAGGATCGACCCAACAATTGACCGATCCATCATCTGACACAATCAGACATTGTTGACATTAGTCTGAATCCAGTCCAAATCCTAAACTGCCCGACATACTGCATCATAGCGCATGGTTCTTGGATTCATATGGAAGTAATTGTCCCTGACTGGGAAAAGCTGTTTCTCTTCAGGCAGGAAACATCTCCATCCATCACGATTTGACACATCTGATGGCTGTCAGATAGGGTTTGTGAAGCCTTTTGAAAACCTGCGTCTGGAAAAAGAGAGATTGGTGGCAGTTTAGAAAGGAGGAGAGGCGATGGGGGGACTTGGCTGGGAGGTCTGTGCTGAGGGGATAATGGTGGCATTTTCAAACTTTGAGGTTTTCTGTCGCTTGCTTTTCGAGTTGTATCTCTCACAGCGACGGCAGCTGTTCTTGAAATGAGAAGCATCTTTTTGAGAAAAAAAACTACCCCCCAATATTGATCCCACAACTCGTAACTACAACGTAACATTTTACCATTCTGAAACAGAGGTACAAAACACTGTGACATTCTTCTCCCGCACACCTTCAGCGAAATAACAAACCCTCGTTTAAAGTTTCTCCTCAGAGTAAATGGGTAAAGACAGGCTCCAGACTCTGCTCCGTTCTCATTAGACTCCTACCAGCAACCTTTGTCCAGTCGCCCCAGATGAACCTGTGTCCTTGACCCAGCTGGGCGTCTACCACGCCTTTGTCACAACCACGACAAAGCAAGAGTCCACGGGCGATATTTAATAACCGACACACTTAGGGGGAGGGAGAGACAGCATGCTTTGATTGGAGTGGCTTGAGAAAATGAAAATAAAGAAACGTCCATTGAGCATTAATAAAATCAATAGTTGCAGTAACTAGTCTGGCAGACATTGAGGTTACCTTCAAAGGCAAGAGAGGCTGTTTTGAATTACGCCCAAATGCATTGGCCGGAATGGGAATGAAAATCTGTTAATCCAACACACAAGCTGATCCGTTAGAAAGTTGTCAATTTACATCCAGACAGGATATTAACACCATAAGTGCATTTACAAAAGATCTAATCCTCAGATAACGCGACACCACTAAATGGATTGGGGTACGATCTCTACGATAGATATTGAACAAACCACTTAAGCACAAGTAAGCAATACCCAAGACCAATAACCAAACCTAAAGAAATCCACACAGTAAGAGTCAGCTTTTTTTCTTTAAACCTTAAACGGTTAAATCCACTTAACGTACAAATCCTGTCTCTTCAGGCCTCTGAAGTGGACGTCTGTCGTCTGCCGGCTGAGGTTTCGGAGCCGGGAGCCGGGGCTCGGGGCAGGGAGGACGTGGAGAAGCGCTGTCTGGGGCGGTGAAGGCTGTTCCCCTCCATCTGCTCGTACTCGGGTGTTTGTTGTGCTTGGCACCCAACTTGGACAGATTTCCAAACGTGCCAGACTTTCGGATTGATTTTTGTGGCATTTTTTATGCCTTATTTGATGGTTTTTAAATGAAGTGAGACAGGAAAGGCATGGACAGAGAAGGGAAAGACTGCAGCAAATGGCCGAGGAACGAATCAAACCCAGGCCACGGCTGGAAGGCCTTGTGATACAAACATTTATCCAGCGAGCTAGCAGAGACTCTTGCGGGTGTCTTTTGGTTTGAAGGGGCGGGTGCCTTGGGGTGGGTGACCTTTGAACCCCTTAACTTCACTGCGTGCTGGTCCACCGAGGGTTCGTTCCGGCTAATGAAGACCTCCTCTCCGTGAACTGTTCCCACCTTAACATGCAGGAATGAACCCCTTGGACGACATGAGTCAGAGGACACATGTTGGAAGGAGTTAGCGAGGTTATTGGAAAAGAGAAGGTAAAGCTGCACAACAGAGCCTCATGAGCTCAACCTTTACACTGCTGAGACCTGCTCTAGACCACTGTACAGATCAGACATAGTACAGACCACAGTACAGATCAGACAGTACAGACCACAGTACAGACAACAGTACAGACCATAGTACAGATCAGACACAGATCACACACAGTACAGACCACAGATCAGACCACAGTACAGACCACTGTACAGACCACTGTACAGACCACAGCACAGACCACAGTACAGAACACAGTACAGATCGTAGTACAGATTTTAATTTAGACTGCAGTACAGGTTTTTAGTAAAGGCTGTACTACAGATTGTAGTACAGATCGAACTACAGACCAAACTGTAATACAGATCAAAGTACATATCGTAGTACAGACTGTAAGAGAGATTGTAGAACGGCCCACAGTATACACCGCAGCACAGATGGCAGTACAGTGCTCACCGTAGGGAGGTCTGCATGTGTGTCCTGCTCCAGCAATCAAGGGAGATGATCTGCAGAGAGAGAAGAACTCTCCTCGCTGTAATTCATCATCAGGCCTGCGACGTGAAGCAACCTCCAGAGACCTGGGCTGTGGTCTCTGGGCTGTGGTCTCGTTCACACGAACAGACTGACACTTCATGTTGAAAAGAAGGACGCAAAAAAAAAAAAAAAAAAAACCCAAAGCAGGCAGTTTTCAGTGGCCGCTGACCATCAGTGGGATTGCTACAGTAGATTGTAAATATACAGTAGGGTACTGTGTGGGGTCGAGATGGAAACCAACTGGCCGGACTCCCTCGCACACAGTCCTTAGGGTTCTCATTTTGATATCCCAAAATATTTATCGACTCAGTCAAATGAATCGCTCTGGACACTGTGATCCGACGCATGTTTTAATTCATGAACCAAATCACGCACCCCCAACTCTGCTTTCACTCTCTGTGTGTGTGTGTACTAGAGAGAGAGAACATGCTTTAAGTTGTACTCGTGCTGTGGATGTGTATGATGTGTGTGTATGATGTGTGTGTGTGTTGTACATGCCTACCTAGATTTAGTAGGATGAATATCAGACGTCTAAAAGAACAACACAAGAGCCTGCGTACCGTCAGATCAGTGAGGCGGACCAAGTGGCTTACTTCAACATCCCATTCCATTTCTCACATTTCCATTCATGTCTTGTTATTATTTTGATTACTGGGAGTTCTGAATCATTCAGATTTAATTAAAATCGTTTTTTGTTTTTTTTAAGGCATACCTACTGTTAAACTACAAAATACAAGAATAAAAGAAAGAAAGAGAACAATATAGAAAGGACGTTCGTTTCTTTACAGCTCTATCCTGACCCCTACTGACCAGGCTCTCTGTAAAAGCCACCTAAATTGACCAGTGGGGTTCTTGAGTTTCATGATAAGTGATGCAAAAGTTGTATTCAGTTAACTACTTACCACAATATCGTGCAACTGAAGCTACCCTTAGTGATGGCTGTAAAAAGAGCTCTCTCTGACAACAGAACAACCTTCTTTTTGCACCAGTCATCTCCAAACCCTGAGGTAAACTGACACTAATCTGCCCTCACGCCCTCATACCTACATCCTCCTCCAGTCGACACGACGATCAGGATCTCCCGTCCAGAGAAGAAGACGACTTTCACAGAAAGCTTCCATTACCTCAGATTAGTGTCAACGTCCCCGTAACCGGTAAGACGCCGCTGCCCTGCTTCGTTTCACACAGCGGCTGAGCTTCTCGGCTCGTTTGAATGATTAAAAGGCTCAGGCGTGAATCATATTTTTTCTTCTCCATCCAGTAGGTATTGACAGTGCTGAAGACTTCACAGTCTCTCAGGGTGGTAAACATGACTTCATCAACAACCTCGTTTACTCAAGCGTTCACGGTCTGAGGACGGGCTGAGTAGAGATTTTGCCGTGGTTATGACTCATTCATGACCACGGCTGCTTTTGCTGGCCTCCCGTGCTTCCTGTGCCAGGATACAGACGACCAGACTGCTTCCCTGGTGCCTCTGTGATTCAGACCAACATCTGGACGCTTCGTTGTCTTCCACGTGTTAGCATATGCTTTACATCGTCGCTAAAACTACTCTCGACGATGCATAATTACAATTGGAGTGCCGTGTATAGGAAATGACTGACTACCCAAGGAAAAGCGGAATCTATTTTCACACCCGTGTCATAATTGCAGCTGCTATTCTAGAAGGGTTTATGGTCGTCCTCTAAGATTCCAGCAGTACAAGGGCTTCAGGTGGTTTTCATTTCCCTGTCGTCACAAAGCGTTTTAACGCAGAGAAGCGTCGGAGAGAATTGTAACCAATACTCCCAGATCAGAACTCAACGTTCCTTAATGGTCTTGTTGATCTTGACTCTGGATGACCACAGACCTGTTAAAGACACTTCCAGGGACTGGGTATGTTACTGTACTTAAGGGGACTCTCAAACATGCACTTCCTCACGCCTGGATGTGTTTTTAACGCCCCTTTAGCTCAGATTTGCTAATCAGATTAGCATGGCTGTTGCGCTACATGCCTTGTTACCTCTGAGACCGCAAGCAAGTGGAAGGTTCCCATGGGCGTTTATACACGAGGGCTTGCTAATGGCACCCTATTAGCAGAAACTAACTTGTCCCCAACAGCGACAAAAATTACACTAACATGGAAATGATTAGCTGACGGATGGGTCGTCTTCCTTCGAACCATGTTGATTTTCACATTGAGAGGTGGAGCAAAAGTGCCTTTCAGAGTATTACGTTCTGGTCTAATTGAGTAGAAATAATAAACTTTCCCAGAGTTCACAACTGGGACCGTGACAATCTCTACATACTTGTATGTTTCTGTAGGTAGTCCTAGAAGTGCTCCACAGCGAGCCGTGCTTCCAAGAGAGAACCGTAGCTAAGCTAACAACTCCTAGATTTCTCCTCTGACAAGCAGACCCTGTGTTCAACGCAAGACGAAAAAAAATGTTTGCGGTGGTGCTTTGCACTGTTGAGACATGACAGGATTTTCAGAAGACTTGTTACTGAAAGCTTGTTTTTACAGCGTGAGTGTATGTTTTAAGTGGTGTGTTTGTGTCTGAAATATGTGGTGGGAGTCAGGGCGTTGTAGGCCGGGGGGTCATTTCTGCTTTATGTTCTCCCTAACACATGTAGAGACAGAGTCGTTTGTAAAGAATCAGTCACATATGACTCAGAGTCAACGTGGAGATGATTCATCTGCTTCTTTGACATTGAGTTGTGACATGGAATTTGAGGCGTTTAACGGGCTGTGATTGTATCTGAATTTCAGACACGCCAGTCCACAGGTTTGACCCCCCAACCTCTAAAAATCTAAAAGGATCGTCCATTTTACAAAGCAACAATGATTTCTTGGCATACGGTCGTCTACGACTTCCTACAATTTTCCCTCAGCGTCGTGGTCAACGTTGTTTATTGCCTGTGAGGATGTCCTCAGTAGTATCAACATGGCAGCTGTCCAACACAGTGAAGGTAAACAGTACAGCTGGAGTATTCGGTGGATAATCTACTAAGAATAGTTATGAATAACCGATGCACTGCAAAAAAGGTCTGCTAAAATATCTGTCCATGCAACAAGATCATTTTACTCTAAAGATTTCTTAAAATAAGTTGGTTCCAGTCGAGAAATAAGTAGGCTTAAGAATATACCACAAATTAAAAGATAGAAACTAGTAAATCATTTTTTAAACAAGATAATAAATATTATATTTCCAGAACTAAGACTTAATCTTGGCAAGCACAAAATCATTAGCAGTGAGTGCTATTATTCAGTTTGAAAGGCTTACGCTTGAGATTGAAGGTCAACTTGTTTCAAACATATTATCCGTCAATACGTCTTGGTGAGGTTTGACATTTTCCGTCAAGATAATGACAGCTTAGGTCGACCGTTATTCATCGAAATCTGAAAACAGTCCGATGAGACACTCAGCGAGGAGAAGAAAAAAATGCACTTGTTTAGGAGGGAAAAAAAAGCGCTCACGAGTCACAGCGTGTCCTGTAAAAGACGAGAGCCCATGGAGAGTTTGTATGACTGCACCGGCCAGATATGACAGTGTAATTAGGCTGACATGACATGGCTCACCTGGGCTTTAAGGAGGGAGAATGTAATCAGCTCTCGTGATCAACTGACCATCAAGTCGCACATCCCAGCTTCTCCACCTGGGATACTGCACAAGCAAGAACCTGGGCCTGGATCCCTCTGCAGTATCATGTGACAACACACCTTTTACACACACTGGGTTTACTGCTGTCTCTCTCCCTCCCTTTCCCTCTCTCTACCTCTCTGTCTCGACAAAGGCGGTAAAATCACAGTAAACCAAATTACCCAAGGACCACTGTACTAACCCTGAACTGTCCATATCTCTATATTGTGTATTTGTATTGTTTGTTTATTAAATCAAAAAAAGATGTTGTCATTACCTCTGCAAGAGTGGAATATCCTTCCTGGGGATGAATAAAGTCCTACCCTTCTCTACTCTAATCTACTTTACTCTACTGAGGTGCCCATTTAAACACGCATGTCCACACCAATAACTTTCAAATCTACCACACCACCCTCCCTACAGCAGCCCAGCACCACCCTCCCTACAGCAGCCCAGCACCACCCACCCCACAGCAGTCCAGCACCACCCTCCCCACAGCAGCCCAGCACCACCCTCCCTACAGCAGCCCAGCACCACCCACCCCACAGCAGCCCAGCACCACCCTCCCCACAGCAGCCTAGCACCACCCTCCCCACAGCAGCCTAGCACCACCCTCCACACAGCAGTCCAGCACCACCCTCCCCACAGCAGCCTAGCACCACCCTCCACACAGCAGCCTAGCACCACCCTCCCCACAGCAGCCTAGCACCACCCTCCACACAGCAGCCCAGCACCACCCTGCACACAGCAGCCCAGCACCACCCTCCCCACAGCAGTCCAGCACCACCCTCCCCACAGCAGTCCAGCACCACCCTCCCTACAGCAGCCCAGCACCACCCTCCCCACAGCAGCCTAGCACCACCCTCCCCACAGCAGCCCAGCACCACCCTCCCTACAGCAGCCCAGCACCACCCTCCCTACAGCAGCCCAGCACCACCCACCCCACAGCAGCCCAGCACCACCCTCCACACAGCAGCCCAGCACCACCCTCCCCACAGCAACCTAGCACCACCCTCCCCACAGCAGCCCAGCGCCACCCTCCCCACAGCAGCCCAGCACCACCCACCCCACAGCAGCCCAGCACCACCCTCCCTACAGCAGCCCAGCACCACCCTCCACACAGCAGCCCAGCACCACCCACCCACAGCAGCCCAGCACCACCCTCCACACAGCAGCCTAGCACCACCCTCCCCACAGCAGCCCAGCACCACCCTCCCTACAGCAGCCCAGCACCACCCACCCCACAGCAGCCCAGCACCACCCTCCCTACAGCAGCCCAGCACCACCCACCCCACAGCAGCCCAGCACCACCCTCCACACAGCAGCCTAGCACCACCCTCCCCACAGCAGTCCAGCACCACCCACCCACAGCAGCCCAGCACCACCCTCCCCACAGCAGCCCAGCACCACCCTCCCCACAGCAGCCCAGCACCACCCTCCACACAGCAGCCCACCACCCTCCCCACAGCAGCCCAGCACCACCCTCCCCACAGCAGCCCAGCACCACCCTCCCCACAGCAGCCCAGCACTGCAGAGGAGGAGGGACAGCGTTATACAAAAGCAGCCCCTCCAGCGTGTACCGTCTCTGGGTCTAGAAAACAATACCCCCCCCCCCCACTCCTCCTCCATCCCTCCTCCCTCCCTCTTCCCCCCCCCTCTCTCTCTCCACGCCTGGATGAGCACAGGCGCTGTACCGTGAGCGGGGCCGTGTGGGATTTCACTGTTTGGGTTGGCAGCCAGGGGTCCGAACCTGTCCGCAGGCTCGGGGGAAGTGGGCGGCATCAGGGAACAAGTCTCCCCCCTTGGAAAAGCTCTGCTCGCTCTGATAACCCCCTCCGAGCATTGTCTATTGTTTATGTGAAACACACAGTGCGGTTTGCGAAATGTTTGCGCAATGTCATTGGATGGGAGTTCAATGGTCGGTAGAGTCTTTATGTAGCTTTATGTTTTTGGCACGCCCCATACCTTACATCATCAGCTGTAGAACGTAAGAAGTGTCTCTCTGAAGTGGTTGTTGGAACACCCCTGTTTATGCAGGTGGTGCTTCTGACCTTCTGTCACTTACAGTAGGACAAGATATGGGTCAAACCAAAAGCCTTGATGTGTAGGGGTGCGCCTACGGGGCATAACAGTAGGATGACACACGATAGATAGACAGAGTCGAGAGAGAGAGGGGGACAGAGTTGCGAGAGAGGGACAAAGAGAGAGAGACAAAGAGAGAGAGAGACAGAGTCGAGAGAGAGAGGGGGACAGAGTTGTGAGAGATGGACAAAGAGAGAGAGACAAAGAGAGAGAGACAGAGTCGAGAGAGAGAGGGGGACAGAGTTGTGAGAGATGGACAAAGAGAGAGAGACAAAGAGAGAGAGACAGAGTCGAGAGAGAGAGGGGGACAGAGTTGTGAGAGATGGACAAAGAGAGAGAGACAAAGAGAGAGAGACAGAGTCGAGAGAGAGAGGGGGACAGAGTTGTGAGAGATGGACAAAGAGAGAGAGACAAAGAGAGAGAGACAGAGTCGAGAGAGAGAGGGGGACAGAGTTGTGAGAGAGAGACAAAGAGAGAGAGACAAAGAGAGAGAGACAGAAATATAGAGTGAGAGAAAGCAAAAGCATCAGCCGAATCCTTCTTCTTTCTCCTGTCCTGTCCTGTGAAAACACGATCTGATCAACCGAGGGGGTCGGGGGGGAAGGTGGGTCGGGGGGCAGGGGGTCGGGGGGGGAGGGGGTCGGGGGGGAAGGGGGTCGGGGGGGAAGGGGGTCGGGAGGGAAGGGGGTCGGGGGGGAAGGGGGTCGGGGGGGAAGGGGGTCGGGGGGGAAGGGGGTCGGGGGGGGGGCACATTCTTTGGAACCGCGGCCAGGCGTGAGACTTTCCCTCTATTTTTGTCCATTTCTGCGTTCTCCCTCTGTCCCCCTCATATCATTCCCCTGGAGTGTCTAGCGACATCTTTTCCCAGAGTTCTATGTATATATCGCTCCTCTGCAACAGGCACTCCCCTGATCAAACGTGGGGTTCCCAGAGAAGAGGCGGAATGATCTGGAAAAGACTGGAAGAAGAGAAAAGATAGAGAAGAGAAGGGAAGAGAGAGGGAAAAAGAGGAAGAAAGGAGAAGGAAGGAAAGGGAGAGTGCCTATTCATCTACACCAAATGGCCCTTAATGACAAAGGGAAAAAGTGTTTTTCGATACTGCTGCGAATTCCTGAAACACAGAAATGCTTCCAGTCGTTTTCCACAAGCAGGGGTCATCTGAAGTTAAATCCGACTTGGCGCTGTTCGACTCCAGCAGATGTAAAGATGATGCGAACAAGAGGAACATGTACATTTAGTCTTGGCTGCGAGCCAGTCCAGGACCTTCACATGTCCTGTATGATAAGGTGAAACTCCAAGACATGCTCTGCTGCCATTAGACCCAGAAACACTAAAGAGCCTCCTCTCTTCCTAAATGCCCCCGCAGCCTCCATTTCGTCTCGTTTGTACTTCAGCCAAACGCTCGCATCGGACCAGACTGGACACAACGTCAATCCATTTCAAGGAGCACTTTCAACTGGACATGCGTTCAGATGGACCAGATAGCCGTCCAGCATTTAATGCAAAAGCTGGCTGCTTGATATAAACACGATAATGAATCGTCTGAATGTTCCCAGCTCCATTAGGAGAGCCAGTGGTTTCATTTGAGAGCGAGGGTGACCTTAGCTCTCTGATGAGGTGGCTGGGTAACAAATGCATCTTAAAGTAGCATCGCTGCATCTTCTTTATATCTCTTACATCTGTTTCCTTCAATGATGTATTTGAATGTACCCACAGCTGTGGTCCTAAATCTTTTTGGAAAGGGTTAACCGTGCTTGACACAGTGTGTGTGTGTGTGTGTGTGTGCATACTGTATGTGTGTCTGAGGCGCAACAGTGTGTGTGTGTGTGTGTGTTTCCACCTATTCATCTCAGCAGAGGTGAGAGGTTGAGGATAAGTGCTCGTCTTATCTCCCTCCTGATGTATGTGCCTGGACTTGACACACACTGACCCTGGGAATACATCCTACCTCACACTCACCACTACAGCTGTGTGTGTGTGTGTGTGTGTGAGGGGCAACAGTGGAACAACTGTCCTTCAGACTGAAAATTGTACATGGTCTGTACAATATTACAGCTGGGATAGTTTGTGAGCAGCTTACACTGTATGTAGTGTGTGTGTGTGTGTGTTACTGTGTGTGGTGGACGATGTGTATGTACCGCGTACAGCATGGCCGGGGTATGCCGGTGTATGCTTAGTGTATATTGTGTTTGTATGGCCTTGTCATGGAAACCTACACTGTCAGCTCACATCCCTGTCGGTGAACATGACCATGTTGGCTCCGCCCCCAAAACACATCCATTACGACCCCAGCAGGCAACCGGGCCGAAGACTGTTTACATGTGGGAGCTACTACGACAGATGCATTCCTTAGCGAGTGCACGGAACTCGCTCATCGTCCTGCCGACGGGATCCTTGGCAACAAGACAAACGGGAGTGTCCTGTAATCCCCCTGTAATCTCCAGTAAAGTTATTTAGATTAGGGGTCTATCTCTGCACTCCATCACTCTGCATTTTCGAACTGCGTTGGCGTGTATCTTTATCATACACTTGTCGTGTCTGAGCGTGGTTAATTCACTTGAATAGATACGGGCCTGTTGGTCATGATGGATAGCATGAGGTTGTCAAGTGTGTGCATGTAGAGAGTGTGTGTGTAGGGGTTGTGTGTGTGTGTTTTCGTGTGTAGGGGGGGGGAAGTGAGATGTGTGTGTGTTTGTGTGTGTGTGTCCAGCAGATATGGACACCTCTTATCATAATTTCCAGCGATGCGTACAGTGGTAATGGGGAGAATTGATGGAGAGAGAGAGTGCTTCTGGGCCTGGTCCGTGGAGAAAGATGGAGGAGGAAACATGATGTATGGGCCCTGCTCACCTCAACACAACTACTGTACTAGGCTACTGGGGACACACAGGTGCTTATAGAGAGGAGGGGAGGGGGAGAGGAGGAGGAGAGCAGAAGAGAGGAGAGCAGGGGAGAGGAGAAGAGAGGAGAGGAGGGGAGAAGAGAGGAGAAGAGAGGAGAAGAGAGGAGGGGAAAGGAGGGGAAAGGAGAGGAGGGGAGTGTGTTAAAGAAAGGTCAGAAGAAGCATGGGCCACTCAGGAACTGAGCGAGACGAGTAAATAACTGAACCAAACTCTATAAGATGTGTTTGGATGGAGGACTGCAGAAACACCAGAGAGAGGGGGGGGGGGGGGGGGGGGGGGGGGGAGAGGGGGGGAGAGAGGGGGGGAGGGGGAGGAAGGGGTGGGCGGGGTGGGAGCAGGGCTGTGTTTTACCAAGACTCCCTAGTCTGCCTGTCCGACATCTGGAAACTAATGGACATCTGATGGCCTCACTTCAGATAACAGAGCAGACACACACACACACACACACACTGACATACACACACTTCTTCACCAGGAACCGGGGGAGGGTAAGGAGAGGGATTTCAGGGAGATATACTGGGATTGTAGGACGGCTCGGAGCAAGGCTGAAGGATGAATTATCGACAAATCCACCAACACTGCTTGTTCAGTCTAAAAGCAGAGTCCTGGGGGTGGCCAAACTCAAAATAAGCACATTTATCAACTTTGCGCCGTTGAACGTGGTGAACCTCTTGAGAGGCGGAGTTAAAGTGAAGTGGGTGGCCTCGTTCTAAGACGGGCGTCTGCCTTCGCTCACTCTAAATACGACCCGACGCGGTGTGACAACGGGTCGGATCGCCGCGCTGCACCGTCAACCGAAAACCACACAAACACACACAAGGCTGAACGCCCTTCGCCTTGGAAACGATCCCGCCGTTTCTCGGCAATCACAACCCGTCCGGCTCGGGAATTCCCCACAACGTGATGGTCCCATCAAAACATGGTTGACCGATACGATTCTCCTATCGTGATGGATGAGAGGCCTTGACAGCCTTGTGCTGGACCCACAGCCTGTCTCATCTCAGCCCCATCTAATAAGACAGAAAAACACCCTCAAATAGCATCGGGCCCCCGTCATCAAACCATTTTTCAGTCCCATAACAAGTCTGAGGGAGTTATCTTGGGGCTGTGTGGAGTCTCTGCTGTAGAGCATGGCTACGTTTCCCTCCTTCTCCTCCGCCTGTCTTCCATCTTGGATTAGATCAATACTACAATGTTTACACTGCCATAGGTTCAACTGTTTAATCTGATCATCTTGTATTATTTAAGTCTGTGTGTCTGTACTGTTTTGGAAGCTTTAAAATCAAGCTTTTTTTGACCAATAACTGTTAACAGTACGTATGACATATCATAAACTTGAGACCTGGATCCTTTGACATGTAGTATCTAGTGTCAGGTAGTCAGGTGGCTGAGCGGGTAGAGCATCGGGCTAGTAATCTGAAGGTTACCAGTTCGATACCCGGCCGGTGCACATGACGTTGTGTCCTTGGGCAAGGCACTTCACTCCTCGGGGAGAATGCCCCTGTACTTACTGTAAGTCGCTCTGGATAAGAGCGTCTGCTAAATGACTAAATGTAAATGTCTAAATGCAGTGGGTTCTCTGGACCGTTGTATCAGGCACTGGGTTCGGGTGCGGCCCCCACAGCAGGCTTCCCGGCCCTGACCCTCCAGACCGTTCCCACACCACGCTCCCCAAGGCCCGCTTGCCAAAGCAGATCTTCTGCAGCAGCCCCACATATAGCAGCCAGGGACCTGGACATCCTCAGGGGACAGTCCTGAGCCCTGGTGCCCAGCCAAGACAGCCCTGCCCGCGGGGCTGAGAACCAGCTGGGAGAGGGGTGCTGGATGGGTGATCCAGAGGCAGGATATGTGTACTTAGTCGTATTTGGAGTCGTGTGGGCTTGTGACTGTGTTGTGAGAAACATATGAGGTATTATTGTACATATGGTATGTTATGTAAGAACAATACAGAATACAGCCTATTGTACACACTAGTTACCTCCTGCCCACATGGTTACAACTCCTTTGGCAGTTTCATCAGTATAATCTGTATTAGACTTTATATAAATGTAGGTAAATCGGGAGATATATACACATGCCAAAATTCTATCGCCGCAGGGACACCTCTGTTGTCTATGTAGGAAAGCCATGGATTTGAAGCTTTCCCACAAATCCACTAAAGAGCATTTTGTTGATATTGAGAGATCACAGGTGGCTGTGTTCATAAAGTGTACTGAACACCAAGGCTTTAAAGCTTAGGCGGATATGTTTGAGCAAATCAAAGTTAATAATGGTTTAGGGATATACAAAAACACATACACACACACAATCCTTTTTTCTTTCCCTGTACTTCACACAAGCGCACACACACACACATACAGCAGTACAGGAAGGTTAAGGTCAGACAGGGTTGTGGGGGTTGGAGTATTAACATGGTTTATGGGCTATGCACCATGCACTTCTCTTTCTCTGATAGATTCACAGGAGACTACTGTAAGTGTGTGTGTGTGTGTGTGTGTGTGGATACTGTACATACACCACCTTGTGTACACGTCTAATAGGACGGAACGGCAATGACAGCGGGAATCAATAAATCCCACGTATGAACAGTGTTTCTTACTAATCATATTTGTAAAAATATATACATATATGTAATAGTGGAATCAAATGTATATACTGGATTCATATTTCAGGAAACAGGCACTGGAAAAAACTGGATGGGCAAAAAAGTTACGATGAACAGTGGAGCGGGTCTTCAAAAATCTAAGTCATACATTTCTCATTCACTCAGGCTGAGGAGAGGAAAAAACGAGAGGATTAAGAGAGAGAATCACCTACCTTGTGCTACCTCCCTCTAGGAACCTACTACGCTCTGTATGACATGGGCAATCAATCAAGGCAGAACTCTCTCCTTGAACCAAATCAGAACTAATGTACCACGCCAAAATGCTAATTTCCTACCAGCCTCTACACAAACGCAGACACAGGGGGGAAGTATGGGGTGAGGAGGGGGAGATACAGGGGGAGGTACAGAGTTTACAGGTATGTATAGAGAGGCCAGGGGTACCAGTCACAGTGTGTGAGAGGTCGAGGAAGGAGTAAGTTGAGACTTTTGTAGATAATGGAGGGGGAGAGAGTGGGTGAGGCACAAGAGGGCATTACGACAATTAAAAACGTTACAGTCTACCACACTGCAAAACCACTGGCCCTCTCTTAGAAATTGCTATTTATTTATCCTGGAAGGACATCAAGACAAATTCGCTTTATAACTTATAAATACAAACAATTAACCCGGACACTTTTCCTTGTGAAACAATTACCGTGGACCGTTTTACCCAAATAAACTTCATTAAGAGCTAACACATGTTGGGTACTTTGTGGTCGAGGTGGTATTCGAAACATTCGTTGTGGTGAATAATCTCTTAGAATGTAGAGAACAAACTTGTCATCAAGTGACGGTGTGTTAAATTGGTTTCGACTGATTTATCATCAAGCTTAAAAGTGTTGAAATGAAAATTCTCAATGTTAGTAATAGCTTGCAAACTAAAATAAAAAAACATTCCCACGAAAGCTGTCGCGGGATTCAGTGGCGTAGTTTGGTAAACCAACCGGTTAAATAAACTAACATAACCCGTTCACACGCGTTCCTCAAACAAAAACAACATTCAACAGCAATATGGACGTGGAATATTAAACTTTTTAAATGGGTAGACAAACAGATATTTAAATACCAGTTTCATGCTCTGTTTCTTAATCACTCAATCTCCCTCTGTGTAGACATGTTGGTTTACGTCGAATCAGGAAGTGTAACATAATTTATAGGAAGGTCGATCTGTCAAACGCAGATGACAGTGGTTTAGTGGTAGGCCTAACTGTGGATACATTCTAAAATCTGTTTAAGTGTCTTCAGATTTGACCCCAGTGTTGATTGATTAGTTAGTATACTCTCAACTGATTAATGAATGTGTGCTACGTGCCTTGGCTATATACTTCTGTTGGGATTTACATGTATTTTACCTTGACGGGCATCTCCAAATTGCCATGGTTTTCGTGATGGGATACTAGAATACTGCCACCTGGTGGATAATACCACACACTTGTTAAAATAAATCTCGAAATCAGTGAAATACAAACAAATGATAAACGTGTAAACGTTATTAGTTCCACTACGGAATGTTTACAAACTCAACGCTCCGTTTGTGTTAACAAAAGGCTGACTACTCATTAGAGGACGTATTACTTGTCCGTTGACTCGCGTGGTGACCTCGTTGGTCTCGGTCATCAGTCAAATAACCAGTGATGAGAGTCAGTGAAGATAAACTACCCCTCCCACGATGCTTTGCTACACCGAGAGAAAAAAGAAGATGATTTCCCTGGAGGTAAAATACGCTCCTGTGAGGAGTGGACGGACACACACACACACAAACAAACACACCACACTTCATCCCGCTGGACGGGAGACCAACAGGAAGGCAGCCACGGGGGAGAAACAGCAAATAGAACATTGTTTATTTAACTTGTCCAGAGAGATCATCTTATTAATAGTCATGTGATATTCGAGCAGGGGAGCCCAGCACTTTGTACTACGATGATAAAATAGTTTTAATGTTGGCATGGAAACTATGTTGATCCGCTGAGGGACAACTGTATGTAGCATAATACATGTACATGTATCTGATTTGACCAAATATGGACAGTGAAGGCTTCTGTGGATATCGTACAGTACTGAAGACCTAAGGTGTAGATATTAGCATCACACAGTAGAGACTGTCGAGCACATTAGCGATGCTGCTGCACTTGTTGTAATGGTTTGTCTGAACAGACCAACTGTAAAACAAGCTACTGGGCAACTCATTAACAAACCAATTAAGGCCTCGTTAACGAGCCAAACTTGAACAATAAGTGGGGCAATATGCCTTCCATCTCTCTCTGGTTTTCTCTCTAGCTCTCACCCTCTTACACACACAGACACACACACACACACGCAAACACACAACATAGCATCCCCTAGAAAAACATGAACAGAACATACAGTCTGATCCTAATTGGACCAGAACATACTGAATCACCATAAATACTGTTTATCTCCATAAACCTTCCGCCCGAGTGAAATGGAGTGTGCGTAAGAAAAACAGAAAGAGCAAAAGGGAGGATGAAAGAAAGATAAAAAAGAAAGAGAGAGACAGAGAAAGAAAGAAGAAAGAGAGAGACAGAGAAGGAAAGAAGAAAGAGAGAGAAATAAAGAGAATGTTCCCTTTATTGCTCTGTGTCTGGTCCCTGTTGCTAGTCAGAACCATGGAGACGACAAAGTTGAACGCAGCAAGCCAGGTCTCGTCACAATGACCCCCCATTATCTGTGGAACCCCCACAACCCTGTCAACTCTACTCAGATGTACGCCAGCCAAACTCTGAGCTAGTCAACAGTACACTCTTTGACCTGTGGCAAAAAATGGGGCTGTACTCTGGGCTGTTCTCAGAGCCTGTAAGCTTTCAGAGGTGGTGTTTGAGCAGAGTCAATCCAGTCCTCCATCCCTCTTTCCCCTCCTTCCCTTCCTCACTGTGCCCAAAAACAGGAGGGAATGCCAACTAGTAAACAAGAGGGTGCCGAAAAGGAGAGGAGGGGGAGGGGGGGGGGGGAGGGCTACAAAAGCCTGGGTTTGGGGGCCGGCGACCGTTTCCACGGCAACGGAGGCAAGCATGCCGGGGGGGGGGGGGGGTCACGTGAACGCGCCGCATTCAGCCAGGGAACTCAGGGCGTGAAGTTTGGAAGTGTGCTCTCAGTTCATTCTCTGGAGGCACATGGCTCAGTCATGAGCTGGGACCACAACTCTACCTCGACGAGCTTCGACCGGAACACGACCGCGGTTCCGGGCACGGTCGACCACGGCATGTACGCAGCGCGCCACGGTAAGACAACTTTGTTTAGAGGAAGAGTCGGCAGTCCTGTGGCCAATAAAGGGGTTTGTGTGAGGTGTGACTCTAAACATCCGCTCAAGCGCTTAACCCAAAAAGAAAAAAAAGATTACACTTTTCTTTCAAACCAACAATCAGACAAAAACATTACTATTCAAGTAAAGTCGTTCCTAATATTATTAAATTGTAACCAGATAATATGGATAATGAAGTTGGGAGAGATTCTCAGTAAGGGGGTAGTACGAGCTTGGATCTGCTTGCTCCTGTACCGACCGGCCGGTCACCTCTTCGCTCGTGCCCTCCTCTCCTCAGAGCTGAAGGTGTTCAACATTACCATGGCAACCCTGGCCCTGTGCGTCCTCACCCTCACGGCACTCTACTGCGGCGTCTCCTGCCACCAGCGGAGGAGGTGAGTGACTCTCTCTCTCCTTCACCCTCCCCTTAAGAACACCTGGGTCTGTTCACCTGCCCTCAGGAACACCTGGGTCTGTTCACCTGCCCTCAGGAACACCTGGGTCTGTTCACCTGCCCTCAGGTGTCCTGAATTATTATTATTATTAATTAAAACCCGTCGCCCTCATTTCCAGACAGACTAAAACCTGTCGCCCTCATTTCCAGACAGACTAAAACCTGTCTCCCTCATTTCCAGGCAGATTAAGAGAGCGCACGTGTACGAGAGAGCCGTGCGCAGCGTCGACCCACTCCACCCGGTGGACGTCCGGGCGGTGAAGAGGTCGGCCAGCTTCAGGAACCCTCTGGCTCTCTTCAGGAAGCAGGAAGTGCCCAAGGACAAATCCAGGATCTACTACATCTACAGCAACCCACTTCCTGTTGGGCTGGAGGAGGAGAACAGCGCCACCTCTGGTCTGGAGGAGCAGGACCCGCTGCCCATCAGGGAGCTCACTATGGAGGACTACGCCATGGACCCCTCTAGTGGTGTCGTCCTGGACCCGCCCAACTTCTACATGCAGCTTTAGATGGAGGTGGACTGTTCCACTTTAGAGGGGGGAGGGGTGTTTTGTTTCTTTTCATGCTGAATGAGGAATTAAGCATTATGTTGTTTTTTTTACAATGGATTTTTATTGAATCGTCATAAAACATTTGAAATGGTGTGCTTTACAAAAGAAGCCAAGAGTGAGACACTGAGAGAGAGAGAGAGAGAGAGAGAGAGAGAGAGAGAGAGAGAGAGAGAGAAAGAAAGAAAGAGAAATAATCACTGCAGAGCCGTCCATGGATACCCTCAGGCGAATGATTGGATTAAATAAGAGTCAGTCAAAATACTCTTCAGGCGATTGGCTGGGTTTCCCTGATCAGCCACTCCAAGGCCTCTTTCCTGCCCTGCCTCTCCAGTTCTGCTCCAACCGTCTCACGGCATTGCCTGTGGTACTCATTCACCCAATTACGCTGCAGGACAGAGAAGAGAGTCAGTAAGCGCTCACATGATTGGCTGAATAGTACTAATGAGAGTACTGTACTGTATTGTTTTGTTCTTGTGTATATTCAGTATATTCTTTTCCTGGTAAGACATGGTGTCTCACAGTACTTCCACGTGTAACAAGTCAAACCACCACAACTCACATCAACCTCAGAATGTGTAAGGCAAACTGTACGGTTATCCTAGCAACCAATAAAACAAGCGGTTCTAAATAAGCGACGCCTTCCTTCACAAACCGACTTAGGGACAGCAGAAGGCATGAAGACACACTGAATAAAGGCGCAGAGGAGAGGTCAGGTGTCTGACAGCGGGGGGGGTCAACCGCCTCCCACCTCTTTCTGCGTCAGCAGCTCTGTGTTCATCATCTTGACCTGGATGGGGACCAGGGTGAGGGCCTCGAAGGTCAAACTGCCTCTGTTCCTGTAGTTGTACTGAGGGGTAACACACACACAGTCACACACACACAGTCACACACATGTGGATCATTTAGTACCTATTATTGACCGTAGCTAGTGGTGTCTTCACGTAGGTACGGTTCTTACCTTGGGCTTGGCAGGGACCACAAGAACCACGTTCTCAATTCTGATTCCGAAGGAGCCGTCTTCATAGTACCCAGGTTCTGAAGAAGAACGTGAACAAATACATGAAAAAGAAGACTTGTGTTCTGTTTGTGTGTCATGTGACTGTGCTGTGTTCTCTGTGTGTGTGTCATGTGACTGTGTTCTGTGTATTTGTGTGTGTCATATGGCTATGCTGTGTGTGTGTGTGTCATGTGACCAGGAAGAGGAAGTGTCCCACCGTCGCTGACGATCATGCCGGCCTCCAGCGGCTCGTCGGCGAAGGTCTTGTAGCTGATGCCGCAGGGCCCCTCGTGCACGTTGAGGAAGCAGCCCACACCGTGCCCCGTGCCGTGCAGGTAGTCCAGCCCAGACTCCCACAGCGCCGCCCGGGCGAACGAATCCAATAAGTGGCCTAGAAGAGGGACGTGGGGGGAGGAGGGGGGAGGAGAAGAGAGGGATGACAGGGGGAGGACAGAGGGCCAGAGAGGGGAAGAGGGGATTGGGAGGAGAGAGGGGGCGAGTGAGGATGAGAAAGCGTCATGTTCCTGTCAGACGTGGAGGTTAGTGGAGAGCGAGAGCACAGTGTGATGGAGGGGGGCCTACCTTTGGTTCCGTTGGGGAAAACTGCGGCACTGACGGCTATGTGTCCCTTCAGAACATAGGTGAAGCATTCCTTTTCAAAACACACAAACACACAGTTAGACAAATACAGTTTCTGACCCCCCCCACCACTAGTTTAGTTTAACACGAGTAACTCGGAGGACGTTCTAGAAGCTTCCGTTACCTTCTCGTAGGCAGAGGGCGTTCCAAAGTGCACGGTACGGGTGACGTCAGTGGTGCCGTCACTGAAGAGAGAGACACAGTCACAACCAGTCACATGTAGCTCCTTCACGCCTTCCCTTTATCCTACTTCCTCCTCCGTCCCTCCATCCCTCTCTCCACCAAGATATCCCCCCTCCCCTCCCTCACGTGTACTGGGCTCCAGAGTCTAGCAGGTAGACCTCGTTGAGGGACAGCGTTCTGTTGGTCTCAGGCAGGGGTCTGGGGGAGACACAACACCAACACGTGTCACCCTAACATCCCACGCTACACACCGGAACATTCCACTAAGCAACGTCACGAACATTCCAACTCTATATGACAGAGCTGTGATTGTGCAGTGTGTGTGTGCAGTGTGTGTGTGTGTGTGCAGTGTGTGTGCAGTGTGTGTGTGTGCGCGTACCTGTAGTGGATAATGGCTCCGTTGGGGCCTACACTGGAGATGGAGGGGAAACTCAGGCCCACAAAGTCCTTCTGTTGGCTGAACGAGACACACACACACACGTTGAGACCCACAGTGAACACACTAAGCATTTTAAAGCGAGTCATCGCCGACTTTCAGGGAAGACGAATCGGAGGATTCGCATGCTGCTGCAGTTCCCTGGACAGTCCAGCGGGTGGCGATAGAACTCCAGTCGCAGCACAATTATGGAGCCCAGAGACACTTGTGTTGAGGAGTTTACATGTTCAAATGTTTGGGGGGGATCAAGGAATAAGCATAATAGAAGGGGACATATTACATATTATTTCTGTGTGTGTGTGAGAGACTGTCAGAGACAGACAGAGAGAAGCACACACACACACACACACCTGCGTGCGTGCGTGTGTGTGTGAGAGAGACTCACCTGCATGTGTGTGTGTGTGTGTGTGTGTGTGTGAGAGAGAGACACTCACCTGCGTAATTCCTCTGCCTTATCTGCAGCAGAGATCTCCGTCACTGTGCCCTTTGGAATCTATAAAACAGTAAATAACCCAGTCGTCATGCCAACAACAAGGCATAGTCCAGACACCTGGTTGCTCATGGAAACTGAAGTGTGTGAAGTGTTGTGATCACCTCTTTCTCCAGCCAGCCAAACAGCTCACACAGAGCCACAGCATCCTTGATCTGTCCAGACAGAAAAACGACCAATCAAGACTGTTAAATAGTATCATTTGTATTATTGTTTAATTGTACGTACATGACTTTACAGTCACCTTACCTGATTTTAGACCGTACACTAACAATATGAATATGATGTGACATTTGTCATGATCTTGACAGTGTGTTGGGTTCAGTAGGTGGTGTTTGTGGCCGCAGAGATCAAAGGTCACTTACATGGGCCATCTTCATGCCCTGGATCTCGGTGGTGTTCTTGACGGCTTTGGCGAGACAGAGGGGGGTGTAGGGGATGGGGGAGCGGTGGGCCTGGACACACACACACACACGTTACAAACCCAACACCTCGACATCTACCCTACCAAACCCACAAGTTGACAGTCACCCCGAGACGGCGGCCATTTTGTGCCCGTCCGGCGGGCAGTCGCTCCCTCTCACCTTGGGGATGACCTGCGTGAGGGCGCAGCTGGCCTTGTCGCAGATCCACACCTTGTCCTTGGGCCCCAGCGCGGCGCACACCGCCCGCAGCTCAGTAAACACCGCCTCGTAGGGGAGGGGCTGCACGCTAAGCTCCGCCCTGCTGGGCGTGTCCAGCTCCAGGTGCCGGCGAACCGCAGGGGCCTCCAGGCGCTTCTGGTCTACAAACAGCCTATAGGACGGGGTCCCATCGACAGGTCAGAGGTCACGAAACAGCTCTATCTAGTCCTCTGTGGAGGCTAAGAGATCGGGGTTTACCGTATGGTGGCCATCCCCACGATGGCATACGCAAAGAACACGGGGTTGTACTCTATGTCTGAGCCCCGGAGGTTGAAAAGCCCTGGAGAGGATGAGAGAGAGACAGAGAGAGAGACAGAGAGAGAGACAGAGAGAGAGAGAGAGAAAAACAGGGAGAAAGGAGTGAGACAGGAGAGAGACACAGAGAGAGGAGAGAGACAGAGAGAGAGGAGAGAGACAGAGAAAGAGAGAAAATGAGAGAGAAATGGTGAAAGGGATTCTTCCAAACATTCTTCCAAACAACAAAAGGCATCTCCAGATCTTCCGTAACGTTGCTGCGTGTGATACCTGCTCCGCCTCAACCTCAGCCTGAGCATCACTCCTCTGATCAGTCGTCCCGTTTTTGGCTTTACTCACCGCAGTGCCCGAGCAAATCCCTCCTTATTTAGCCCCCTCTTGTCTAAATGTGACCCGACAGCAATCACCAATCAGCATACTACTAATTAGACCCAAACACTGGAGCCAGCCAATCATCCAGGAGAGGTCGTTAGGGTCGGTTAACGAGGCACTCAGACAGGCATAGACAGGGACACCCTGCAGGGACTCCGGCAGACCACCCTCCCGGGGTCCTTGGATCGTGATGCGGTGTCAAGACATGGGGTTACGTAACCGTGGCGACATGAATGTGTGTGATGTCACTCGTAACAATTTTGCATGACACTGTGCTACATAATAATATAAAAAGGGCATAGTTGTCACTAATCTTTCAAATTAAAGCTTGACTTTGAGCCGAGGGTGATTATTGTGATATCGTGTGTGCAGGAGGGTCCTACATGCGATCTCATCCAGCGCCGTGGCAACGAACCAGCTGATCTTCCTCTCGGCCATCTTGGATCTCAGGGCGGTGATCTTGTCCTGCCAGCTCATACCTGCAGACCAGGAGAGAGAGAAACAAAGGGTCAACAAACTCCATCTTGGCTCCGCATGTGTTTCAAGTTTCATGTTTATTCACGCGTGTGTGTGGTGCAGACGTGTGTATCCCAGGCCTAGGGTGATGAGCTGGGTGTGTGTGTGTGTGTGTGTGTGGTGCTGACCTGTGTATCCCAGGCCCAGGGTGATGAGCTGGGTGTGTGTGTGTGTGTGTGTGTGTGTGTGTGTGGTGCTGACCTGTGTATCCCAGGCCCAGGGTGATGAGCTGGGTGCTGGGTCTGGCCGGTCGCTCTTCCCAGACAGCATCTATCAGGTTCTCCTGCAGAGCCACCAGCCGGTGGCCAGCGCCGGTCAAAGCCTTGTTCATGTTCTTCCACTGGTCTGGAACACACACACACACACACAATGTACATAACTGCCAACAAGACGCATATCGCTTCACGTTTTATACCGCGCCATTTATCTCTTTTAGCAGACGCTTTCCAACCCAAAGCATCGTACACGCAGTGTAAACAGGAAGTGCAGCAGATACTCAAGGCCTCGTGTACCGTACAGCTGTAACAGTAATCCAGAGGTCAGAGCCTGGGACTGGCCTGTGTCTGACAGCAGATGATGATGATGATGAGGATAGATCTACCTGCAGCGATGATCCAGGGGTCCACGCCTACTTTGGAGTTCTCAGGGAGAACACTGATGAGCCAGTCCTCCTGGCTGGGGGTCTCCTTCAGACCTGGACACACACACACACACACAGAGACACACACACAAACACACCACACACACACACACACACACAGCCTTTAAAGACTGGACTTTGGTGGAGTAGAGTTCTGTGGGAGACTCTACTAAAGCAGTACAGAGTCACGCACAGCACAGAGCAGAGTGCAGCAGAGCAGATGTGAGCAGAGTGCAGCGGAGCAGAGTGCAGCTGAGCAGAGTGGATGTGAGCAGAGTGGATGTGAGCAGAGTGGATGTGAGCAGAGTGGATGTGAGCAGAGTGGATGTGAGCAGAGTGGATGTGAGCAGAGTGGATGTGAGCAGAGTGGATGTGAGCAGAGTGGATGTGAGCAGAGTGCAGCTGAGCAGAGTGCAGCAGAGCAGAGTGCAGCAGAGCGTACCCATCTTCATGAGGGTCCAGTTGTTGTCCATCTGCTGAGTGGCCTGCAGGAAGTAGCGTCCATCCGTCCACATGGCAGCATGCTGCTCTGTCACGATAGCTGTACCTGGGGGGAGAGAGACAGACACAGAGATAGAGAGACAGACACAGAGAGAGAGAGAGAGAGAGGCCGACAGTAAGCTTTAACTGGAAACAAATGAAAGGGTCCAAATTTGTAAATCAACCCGCCGGACCCTATCAGGAATGCTAGAGAACCTCCACATCTCCTATTCAGCTCCACGTGAGGCAGGAAAAACACAGGAAAGCAAAGTCGGACAGCGACGGTTTGGTAGCGGGGCCACCAATGAGACTTTTTTTTGTCATCCTGGTTGTCTCTTGACCCCCTCTCTAACTCTGTAATCAGACCCAGGGGCCGGGGGCCAGGGGCCAGGGCGTAAAAGCACACACACACACTTACAGGCCTTGTAAAGACCAGGACAGACTGGGTAACCTTAGGGTGCAGGGGAGCGTGTCATGGACACACACATACACACACACACACACAATACCTGCTGAGCCATTGAACCCGCAAACAAATTCCCGTCGGCAGTCACATGGAGCGATGTATTCACTCTGTGGAAGGGGGGGTGGGGGGCGGTGGTGAGGGGGAGGGGCAGTGGTGAGGGGGGAGGGGGGGTGGTGAGGGGGGAGGAGATGGGTGAGGCAGAATTATTAGTACTCAGTATTTGTCAGCGAAGTAAGACTTTTTAATGACCCTCCTCTCATCACATTACGACTCCTATCAACACACAAGCAGGGGAGGGGAATGATCACAAGGACAAGCATTAAGGCGAGAGAGAGAGAGAGAGAGAGAGAGAGAGAGAGAGAGAGAGAGAGAGAGAGAGAGAGCAATAGAGAGAGCAATAGAGAGAGCATGTGTGTGTGTGTGTGTGTTCTCTGGTATTCCATGTGTAGGTGTATGTGTGCATGGTACCTGTATGTGTGTGTGTACATGTATGTGTGTGTACATGTGTGTGTGTGTGCTCCTACCTGGTGTGCGTCCCCTGAGGGGACGATGTAGGCCTGGATGGGCTCTGTCAGGTACTTGCTGTTCCTCATGGCCTGACGGAGCTGCCTCAGCAGCTCCACCGTGATCTTTGGGGACATGTCTGACACACACACACACACAAGTACCACGCATGCACACACACACACACACACACGGGTGCCACACATGCACACACACACACATACACAGGTACCACCATGCACACATAGGTACCATCCATTCACACACACACACACACACACACACACACGTGAGAAATCTCTTCACTGTCCGTGAGGCAGATGACTGACACACTGGTCAACAACAGAGACGGTCGTGGCACCAGAGTAGGCCAAAAGGCTACAGCAGGGTTCT
This sequence comes from Hypomesus transpacificus, assembly GCF_021917145.1. Taxonomy (NCBI): domain Eukaryota; kingdom Metazoa; phylum Chordata; class Actinopteri; order Osmeriformes; family Osmeridae; genus Hypomesus; species Hypomesus transpacificus. Next base: position 289,605 of record NC_061080.1, read on the forward strand.
CCAATCCTGGTCCTCCAGGGCCGCTGTCCTGCATGTATCGCTTGATAACAACACATTCATTTGAATCAGGTGTGCTGGGGCAGGGAAACATCTAAAACATGCAGGACAGCGGCTCTCGAGGACCAGGATTGGAGAACCTTGACTTACAGGCTAAAACAAGACCACAACTAGCAGACTGACTGACTTCCATGACTACAGAGGCAGCGCCTTGTTAGCCTTCTATGATATTTCATCGACAAAAACGATTAAAAAGAAGCTATTTGACAGCCTAATGCCATGGTTATAACCGTGATTGAGGTATATCTTCGTAATTACCCGAATCCAATGAGCCCATGTTGTCTCCTGCAGTGACAGAGGATGTGCCTGTATCTGTGTGGTTAACGTGTCGCTCGAAGTCGTACTTCTCTGGATCTTTAACCTTTAGCTAGCCTGTATGTCTTAACGTGCTGAGTAGGTATAACTCAGTCACACCCATCGCTAATGAATAACAGATTACAATTCTGACAGTGGAGATATTAAAACAGTTCACTTTAATGCACTTTCGTACTTATATATTTTTTTTACTCACCCCGACTAAAATGATGCATGTTATGCACGACAAGACACAAATCGATACGGCTTGCTGATATTAAGCGTATAGTTAAATATCATCACTTTCATCACAGCTCAAGATGGTTTTAAAAATCACCGATGGAGGTGCAGCCAATGAAACACACAAGAGGATCGATGAGCTCTGCGATTGGTTGGCTAAAAGAGCGATTGTTGTTTACCTCCATGGCAGGGAATCTGTTATCGCTCATACGGTTCCAAGCAGGCTAATAACTTGATTCAGTTTGACGAATGATTTTACAGTATCAAACTATAATACTGCTGTTTATGCTTTTTGTGATATTCTTATAAAACTGTAATTTACATAACATGCCTCTGCGACGCACATGCCTCTGCGACGAGGTTGTTTTTTTGAAGGTGTGGCAGGATAATATGTAAACTGGACGTAAAGTTAAGCAAACTGGCAAGAAAAATTCCTAGACACATTCGTTATTGGAGTAATTTCCCGTTTTTGCATTCAACGACATAAAAGACGTTGAGAAATTCGTTTTCGTAAACAGGCGTGTGATACTCTATGTTAGCATCTAGCTAGCACGCGATCTTGTCTTCCAAATGACAACACGGTTTCCAGTCCCATTCATTGCTCACACTCATCGCACTGCCGTTCCCTTTTTATAAACTTGCAAAACATCGTCGGGGTGTGTTGTATCTTACTTAATGTGTCCATTTACCTTTGAACGTGATTCTTGCGTTTCAAACACTCTTTCAACAGCTTTTCCTTGTATTAATTTACAATGCAGGAGGCTTCCATTCCATCGTTGACGTTCTGGTGATTCGGTCACGTGACATGAGTATCTACCAGTAGTTTGGCAGAGATTGGGACTCGCCTCTTTTCATTGAAAAAAAATCTGGTAAACACGAAAATGTGTATAAAATAGCCTGGAGCAAAACATAACAGCTGTTTTATTAATCGGAAGCAACAATTCCAGTGATTTGTCCATCACGTCAAATCAAAGAGCATACGACCATACCGTTTTGTTTATATTTTACTTATATTTTAACACACATTATGACTTTAAAATGAACTGCTGAAATGGGAACATAGCATTCATCCAAATCAATTAAAAAAAAAATGTATATACAATATTACGTAAAAATTGCCCGATTTACATACTGAGTTTACAGAGCACGGAAAGATATTTGGCAGAAAATAACAATGTGCAATGTCATAGACTAGACATACTGTCCCCCACAAATCCCACGAATATATATTTACATATATATTCAAAATTCAATAACCATCTTTAACAACTAATCTAAAAACACACAAATAAACAAATCTATAAACAGGCGATTTGCTGTCCATATATAAAATCATGATTGAGTCTGATTAAAGGCAATTATTATCACTGTTATTATTATGACTGACACTTCAGTTAAGTTGAGGTAAAAATCCCGCCACACATTGTGAGTCAGAGTGTTCTCTGTGACGGAGGACAGAGGAGGTTTAGGGGAGTGTGTTACAGCTGAGTCAGGGACCGTAAGATGAAGGTTGCAGCTGTCATCCATACCACAGCACACCTGCAGGGTTTCAGTACTCCACTCCCTGACAACAGAGATGGTGTTAGCTGACAATCTGTCACATGACGTTTACTTGACATAGAGTTTTCTTTACTTTACTCTATTAAGTCCATTTGAAATGTGTAAATATATGTAAAAATGTGTCTAACTATAAAACATACATGTTCTGGTATAGTTTTACAGCAAACAGATGGGGTGAGATGGTGGTAAATGCATTTTAGTGACATTTCCAGGCTTGCTTACCAGAACAGGCTGAAGTCTGTTTGTACACTCCCATCTTGTTGCTGTCTTTGACGGCGTGTAACTTCTCTGCTGCCACCTCACCTGTGTGCGGAACACAGAGGGAGCCAATCAGAAATCCTCCAGGAGACTGAATGAGTTATTGAGATCAGTGGGTTCGGTTACAGTGTGTGTGTGTGTGTGTGTGTGTGTGTGTGTGTGTGTGTGTGTGTGTGTGTGTGTGTGTGTGTGTGTGTGTGTGTCCGTCTACGTGTTGATGTGTGTGTGAGAGAAAGAGAAAGAGAGAGAGAGTGTGTTTTTCTCTGTTTCTGTACAAAAGAAGTCTTTCACACTGTTTTGTCTGAGCGCTCCAAGGACATAAAGGACTGTCTCTTCCTATACTGTGTGTGTGTCCACTCCCTGTTCATGATCTAAACGCTGGTTTCTGGTAACTGAACCAGAGACCGGTCTGGTTCACTGAAGACCTTTTGAATGTGCAGAACAGTCCATTATAGGGACACACACAGGTCACATCGTCTATTCCGACGGAGCAGATCACAGAGTGAGAGAAACAAAATCCTGCGTTCACAAACAGATTCCAGATCAGACCCCAGCCGTCTGCCTCATACTAGATCTTGCCATCTGACAGAGAGAATCGATCCTGGACCAGTCTTCCTGCTGTGATACGGTCGCTGTTCGTATCAGATATTGAACGTTGTCGTACCTGCGACCATGAAGCTGACTTGTTGGCAGTCTCTGCTGGTCCGAGGTGATCCAGATAGGATGGTGACTCTGGACATGCTCACCTCCAGAACCTCCGACACCCTCTTACGGAAGTCATACCTGCACGCAATAAGGACAAGGTGGTCAACTAACAGGCTGGGTATGAAATACAGTGCCCTCCAAAAGTATTGGAACTGTGAGGCCAATTCCTTTATTTTTGCTGTAGACTGAAAACATTTGGGCTTGACATCAAACGATGAATGTGAAACCAGAGATCAACGTTTCAGCTTTTATTTCCAGGTATTTACATCAGGATCTGATGCACAAATTAGAAAATATCACCTTTTTATTCGAACCCACCCATTTGTCACGTGAGCAAAAGTATTGGAACATGTGACTGACAGGTGTGTTTTGTTGCCCAGGTGTGTCCTATTACATACATTATTCAATCAATAAATACCACTGAATGTCTACACTCAGGTTCAGATTGGGTAAGATAGGTTTTGTCTATGCAGACTGTATTCAGAGGTGAAAACAACATGAAAACCAGAGCGCTGTCTTTGGGTGAAAAACAAGCAATTGTGAGTCTTAGAGAAGATGGAAAATCAATCAGAGCCATTGCAGAAACATTGGCCATAGCCAGTACAACCATTTGGAATGTCCTGAAGAAGAAGAAAACTACTGGTGTACTAAGTAACAGACGTCGAACAGGTAGACCAAGGAAAACATCAGCAGTTGATGACAGAAACATTGTGAGAGCTGTAAAGAAAGACCCTAAAACAACTGTTAGTGAGATCAGCAACAACCTCCAGATGGCAGGAGTGAAGGTATCACTATCTACTGTTCGCAGAAGACTTCATGAACAAAAGTACAAGGGCTACACCAGAAGATGCAAACCACTCATTAGCAAGAAGAATAGGAAGGCCAGGCTGGAATTTGCCAAAAAGTACAGAGATGAACCTCAAAAATTCTGGGACAAAGTTTTATGGACTGATGAGACAAAGATTAACTTTTACCAAAGTGATGGAAAGGCTAAAGTTTGGAGAAAGAAAGGAACTGCTCATGATCCCAAACACACAAGCTCATCTGTGAAACACGGTGGAGGTAATGTCATGGCTTGGGCTTGCATGGCTTCTTCTGGGACGGGCTCATTAATCTTCATTGAGGATGTAACACATGATGGCAGCAGCAAAATGAACTCGGAAGTCTACAGAAACATTTTGTCTGCCAATTTAAGGAAAGATGCAACCAAACTGATTGGCAGAGCCTTCATCATGCAGCAAGATAACGACCCAAAACACACTGCCAAAACAACAAAGGAGTTCATCAGGGGCAAGAAATGGAAGGTATTAGACTGGCCAAGTCAATCTCCAGACTTAAACCCTATAGAGCATGCATTTTACCTGCTTAAGAGGAGACTGAAGGGAGGAACCCCACAAAACAAACAACAACTGAAAGAGGCTGCAGTGAAAGCCTGGGAAAGCATCAAAAAGGAAGAATGCAAAAGTTTGGTGACGTCAATGGGTCACAGACTTGCTGCAGTTATTGAAAGCAAAGGATTTGCAACTAAATATTAAGTCTTATTCACTTAAATATGTTTTAAGTATATCTGTTCCAATACTTTTGATCACATGACAAATGGGTGGATTCAAACAAAATGTGATATTTTCTTAGTTGTGCATCAGATCCTGATGTAAATACCTGGAAATAAAAGCTGAAACGTTGATCTCTGGTCTCACGTTCATTATTTGATGTCAAGCCCAAATGTTTTCAGTCTACAGCAAAAATAAAGGAATTCGCCTCACTGTTCCAATACTTTTGGAGGGCACTGTATATCGGTTTGACAGGGTGTTCCTGACTGAAGAGGGAGACAAAGAGAAAAAGGGAAAGAGAAAATGAGCAAGATATGGGGATAAAGAAAGAGAAAGAGTGACAGAGTAAGAATGTGTCACGGTAGATTGTTTGATAAATTGTTTGAGTTGAGACATACAACCGGTAACCGTGGTGACATCTGGGACATTTTAAAAACAACTGGGAGTGTTCTATTTCCCAGGATATTGAGAGGAAATTTGATGAGATTATTTCCTTGTCATTATTTGAACAAAGCTGTCATGTTTGTTAGATTGATTGATTGATTTAATTGATAACCGTTTTGTTTACATGAAAGTATAAAATTTATTGATTTAGCATCTGCTAAATGAATAAATGTAAATGTAAACATGTCCTCTAACATATCTGCCACTAGACTGAGTGTAAGAACAAGGCGAGGCTGGGCTCCTGTCAGGTCAGAGGTCGAGAGGTCAGAGGTCGAGAGGTCAGTCTCACCTATTGAAGGACGTCACGTTAGGGAAGAACTGATCTGCAGAAGGGGATGCTGGGAGAATGTTGGCGCATGCCAGTACTTCCGGCGGGTTCCAGAGGACCAGGGACCTGTAGACCACTACGAGCACAACAAACAGATGCATGATCGCAGACACGCAACAGACACAAAGACAACAGAAACGCACAACCTTAGACACATAAAACCGTTGAAAATCAATAGACAGACGCACAGCCACAAACACGCAAGTGACGAGCAACACGACAGACACATTTTCTCAAAAGCGTATCAGATATTGAGATGTAGGTTTTGTAGTTTCATCTATCGGTGTCGGTTGTACTTGTCGTTAAAGTTGAATGCGGTTAGAGTTCACTAATTGTCTCAAAGCACATTGATAATGCTACTCTTTCATACCCTTAGTTATATCAAGTTTCAAGTTCATTGGAATTTGTAACAAGTATAGGTACATTATAATTATTTGGCCCTGTTCCTCCGAGCAGTCAATCTAAAAACATAATAAATAATCTAAACCTAAAATAAATAAATCATAATCTGCGATGAACTACTGGTGACCTACTATTGTTATCACAGTTCCTGTTCTTATCGTGCTGTGTCTGCGTATCTGGGCGGGTCTCAGGTGCTTGTGTTCTACAGTTGTGTCGGTTTAAAACGTTGCCGTTTCCATGGTTTTCCAGCAGAGCTTTGCTGCTTTTGATGTGTGATTCAGCACTTTCATCCCTTCACCCGGTTGGCTGTGTGTTACCTGTATGGTCTCCGGCCAGTTGCAGGCTGGAGTCGGTGTGCAGCTGCCTCTCCACCAGGCTGACCTTCCCCTGGCGAGACGTCAGGTCTCCCACCTCACAGGACAGGGCGTTGTCACGGGAACAGCTGGAACTCTGAGAAGAGAAACGAGAAAACGACAAAAAACAAACTGTAACTGACTTTCTCTTCCGTTCGCCTGAAAGTGGGCTTTGATTATTTCCGTTATATCCCATGACCATGTCAGTGAACAGAGGTAAATACCAATCACAGGATCAGAGTCAAAAGTTTGCAGCATTGATGAGTACTTCATGATGACTCTACTGTACTCTACTGTACATGTGTGGACATAACGTGAGGTCCCTTTTGACTTAAATCCATAAATTACAGCCTGTTACAATGTGTTACATACAACATTTCAACATTTTATTTTTTAAGCAGACAGTTTTACCAAAAGCAACTCACAAAAACAACAAGCATCTACAGCGAATGATCTTGGATCGAAGTGCGCAGGTTTAAAAGTGTTCCAGGGAAAAGAGCCCAGGGAACGTCTTGTCTTTTCCAGACAGATAGTGCAACCGAAACATATCATATAACAATTCCGACAACAATCTAACAATAACATTATCTTATATCAACTGCAACGTCGAAAAAAACACACACAAAAACCCAACGACTATTCATTGTGTGCTCGGAGTGTGGGGTTGGCCTGGTCCTTCAACAGCCCAGGATCTGGACCACGCTGTGCTGCAGGGTGAGACTGTTAGATATTCCTATTTATCAAACAATGGCACAGACTCATCGGATTTCAAGAAAGTACAATCGTTTACTTCTTGCCAGCAAGGAGAAAAAGTTTGGTCGTGATACAAAGTTGTCTGGGGTCTGGATTCTGTTGGACCCATTCTTCTCCTAAGGTTCTCGTGCGCGTGTGTGTGTGCGTCTCTTCAGTGGAAAGTTACAAAGTTTCTGACCTTTCTAGGCTGACCAGCTGGCTCACTTATACAGATAAGGCTAAGCATATATTACATCCTTCATTTCTCTGACAGATACTCACCGAGGGCTCCATGTTGAAGGGGTTGTAAATGGTTCCTTCAGGGCTACAGTGACGGTCTAGGATGGACCAGAAAGCAGTGGAGACCTGGAAGAAGCAGAGATAGTGTCCTTTACAGCCCCTCAATGTGTGTGTGAATGTGTGTGGATGTGTGTGTGTGCCTTCAGCAGATGCAGACTCACGTTGTTTATCCGTGACAAGCGGATGTCAACCTCCAGTGTCACATCACTGTAGCTCCCATCATCAAACGTCTGCTGGGACTGAAACCAAAATCAACAGTTAGACAACTGACCCTAACCCTAACCCTGCTCCTCTGGGACCAGTTTGATTACTATCTAGGACCAGTTCGATTACTATCTAGGACCAGTTTGATAACTATCTAAGACCGGTTACTCAACCATCCAACACCAGTTAGATTACTGTCTAGAACCAGTTACATAACCTTCCAATACAAGTTAGACTACTTCCTCGGAAAAGTTACTCAACCATCTGCAACTGGTTACACAACCTTTCAACACAAGTTAGACTACTTTCTAGGAAAAGTTACCCAACCAACCCAAGACCAGTTCGAACACTATCTTCATTTAAGGTTATAAACCGAACTATCACTATGAACATGCAGCTGGATAAACAACTACAAATGATGTGCAGCTCTATCTGAAATCAGCTGTAACACAAATGTCTTATATTTAATAAGAGCACACATTTGAGCTTCTGTCTGTCTAGCAGGAAGGCTATGTGGGGGGGCGGGGGGTGGGGGCTGCCAGATACAGCTGTTCTTTTGGGATGCGTGTCTAGGTTGGGAGGAGGGATAGTGAGGAGTAGTAGGGAGGGTATCAGTGTGTGTGTGCTTGTGTCTGTCTATGTTGTAGGTGTATGGTGTGATATGATGAACTAATACAACATGATGTCACAACACCTGTCCAATACTGCCGCCCCCCCTTCCTCCCCTTCCTCCCCTCTCCCCTTCTTCCCCTCTACCTCTCCCTCTCCCGACCCCTGTAATGAATTCACGGTCACTGTGTGCACGGCCACGTTTTCCTGGCAGCTAAAGTGTGGCGCTGGGCTCCTGGTTTGGTGCTGAGTCACATGTCTCGCCAAGCATCCAAACTCAAACCCTCCGCGATCTAAACGTGTCTTGTCATTGTGTGTTGCGTGCTCGCTAGCACCTAACGACAGAGGAACTGTATGTTTTATTTAGCACTCTTCTCTTTTATTCACTGTAAATACAAGTATATTCAATAGCAGGGTTTTTTTCCCCCCGATATATATTCGTACCAACTTAACTGTCCCATTCAGTGTGTTGACAAAGTCAGCTTTGGCATGGACCCAGTGTCCGCCCGTTGCGTTGTCAGGTGTGATGTCTGCACACTGCATCCTGTGGACCACAACACACCCTGAATGACATCCCAATGACATGCACAACACCTATGCTAATGCTAAGATGAGCATGAGATAAGAATTTGTGATTTTCTTTACACAGTTATTAGAGACTTTATCTGTTGACTGTTTGTTGATTAACTCCTTAAACTGTAGTATTTGTTCAACATGTCTGTTCAGTAATTGGGTTTCCTGTTTCTCACCAGATATCTCTGATTAAAAGCAGAAGTCAACAAGTTTTTCTGCTTTAGCATCAACACCTCAAAATATCAACATAAACACCTGTTTTTTCTCAGAAAGGCTGTACACACATAAACACATATATTGTTCTCTAATCCACACACACGCTTTGTTGTTCTCCTCTCTCTCACCCCTGGCCTCAAATCTCCCTCCCTCCCTCCTTCCTTCCTTCCTTCCCTCCCTCCCTCCCTCCCTCCCTCCCTCCCTCCCTCCCTCCCTCCCTCCCTCCCTCCCTCCCTCCCTCCCTCCCTCCCTCCCTCCCTCCCTCCCTCCAGTCCTCCGCTCACCTGGATCCGTTGGCGTAGTGGATCACCAGCGACCTCCCGACGATGCTGTTAGGTCCAGTCACCGGCAGATTCCCATCCATGTACAGACTCTGCAGCTGGTTGAGACCGGTCAGCAAGCCAAACTTCCCACTGATGTCCCCTATCTCGTATTGGTCCACTGTGCCAGTTCCGGGGGTGGGCGAGGCAGAGATGTCAACCGAGAACGGGTTGAAGTGACCCATGACGTTGGCGTCGGAGCAGGGCAAGGCGGAGATGCTTTGCATTATGGGTAGCTTGTGGACGTGGTAGCCCCCCGCTCTGGCGGCGAGGCCCGACAGGGAGACGCTGACGACCGTGGGCCCCTGAGGAACCAACCGGGAGAACCGGATTTGGCCACCGGCGGCCTTGGGAAGGCCGAACCACGGGCCGGTCCTCGCCGCGGGTTTACGGAGGGTCGTGACGTTGGCACACGCGATCCGGTTGGCGGCCATGGCGGGGCCGTGGATGACCAACGAGCCTGACATGGACACCCAGGAAGTGGTGTCGGTGAGGAACAGCTTCCCGCCGACTGTGCCCAGCTGAGTGCCCAAGTTGAGGGTGGTGTGCTTTCGGGAATAGTCGCCCATCTCGCAGGCGAAGGGGCTCGTGGGGCCGCAGTGGAGGGCGTAGCTCGGGTCGGTCGTGGAGACGTCGTACGGGTTCCAGTGTCCCCCCGTGCTCTCGCACCGCCCCTCGTCCGTGTCGCGAGCCGTGCTGATTGGGTAAGTGTGGATGTGCCAGTTGTGATTGGCCGTGGGGGCGGTGGAGGGCCGCCCGTACGCGAGATCCATGAACAGCGTCACGTCGGAGAGAGGGTTGCCCCTCAGCTGAGTCAGCTGGACGGTGCCCACCACGGGGCTCCGGAACGTCGCCGTGGCGACGACCACGTCGCCGGGGTACCCGACGCTCCCGCAGACGAACCGCGCCCCGCTCGGCTCGTGGATGACCGCCGAGCGCCCCACGATGCTGTTCCGTCCAAACAGGGGCAGGTTAAAGTCGTAAAAGATGGCGTCGATCTCGCCGCGTCCCTCCAGCGAGCCGTGCCTGGAGCTGAGGTCGCCGACCTCGTAGCGGTCGTGGGTCGAGCCGGGCACCTTGGGGTAGCCGGGGTCCGTGGTGTTCACCGCAAACGGGTTCCAATGGCCTCCGACGTTGTCGTTGGAGCACATGCTCTGCGGTGGCGACTGGGTTTGAGGAAGCGGGAACTGGTGCACGTGGTAGGGACCCACGCGACTCTGCAGGCCCGACAGGTTCGCTCTCACCTCCGTCACGTCGAAGGGAGAAGCCTGGCGGAAGCTGAAATAACCTATGACCCCTCTCATGTCCACTAATACGTGCACTTCCTTCTTCTCCACAGTCAGAAACTCAGCGCATCGGTAGGCGGAGCCGATTTTGAGGATGAGGAAGTCGGAGCCGAAGAAGGTGAGGTCCAAACGAGACTTGACAGGTTCTAGAGGGGTTCCGACACTCAGTTCTCCGAGGGTACTCAAGGCGTAGACGTCCAGGTTTCCGAGCAGATCGTCGCAGCTGGTGGCACGGTTCTGGTATGCGAATGCACTAACGTTGGTCTTTGTTGCGTTGACCTGACCAATGGTGGCCAAGTCTGAAAGGACCCTAATTTGGGACTCGTTTGGTACCCCCGTTTTGCCTGATGTAAACGTTACCGGCGACTGAACCGTAGAACCTAGCTTGCCTTGTCAAGATGGTCTGTCCTCCTCGCCGTATGACCGTGCAGGCTTTGGCGCCGTTACACGTCTCCAGGGTCAACGAAAGGTCATCTAGGATGGTGTCTCGCTCAAACAGAGGGGACACGTTAACGGTGGCGTTTGACGTGGTGCTCGAAGAGAACGTGAAAACTCTCGGGCCCACTTGACGCTCCTGACAAGGCTGGACAAAATGGCCGAACATGACCGGGAAGGAACTGAGGGTGACGTTTATCGAGCCGCACGTTCCGGCGCCAACGACGTTAACGGTGGCCGTCCGAGCTTCGGAGTCGAACCGAACCCAGCCTCTGACCCCGCCCATGTTGAGATCGGCATGAAACAGCGTGCAGGAAGCAGAACCTTAAAGAGACAACGAACAACAAAAATGGGTTGGGGAATAAACGCTGTTGTGGAGCACCTTGTTACATCTGTTATCCAGTATCTAATTAAGTCACTTCATTCGAATCTGAAGTGCTTAATCTGTTTACATTTTTTCTTTAGCCATTGGTATGTAAATTAATATAGCAGAATGTTGCCCTGCCATAATATGTAACCCAGTATGCATCTTTATCCTTGTTTAAACATTGAAAAGGTGGGAATAGTTCACTCATGGTTCAGTCAGAGGCACAATCTAAACGGGAGAAATGTGATACACACCAGACAGATTCTAATCTAACATACATCTGACCTGTATCCCAACAGTTTTCACTGTTGGGATACAGGTCATCTGACAATTCTTTTTTACCCAATAACCAACTGGCAACTGGATTTGAATACTAATTATTGTTTCCCCCCCAACATTAAAATATGAGTGCACATGTCTAAATACTAACACACCTGTAGTTACTGTCACCTTGGAACTGCACTGAGGAGGAGACACCCTTCATCATGACTCAGCTGCGGTCAACAGACACACCAACTGAAAACCAGTCCTATCACGTTCCGTCCTGGATACAATAACACAGGAGGCTAGAAAAGCTCTACTCAACCATGAGTATGCTGGCACCAAATACTCTTGGCTTTGCCAGTGCGTTGTTTCTATGGATAGATCCTATTACTTGATCGTTGCTACAGACCGGGACATAACGCGTCTCTCAACGCTCATAATTGTACCAATTAACAATGCAGGAACTAGTACACCCTGGCGTCAGGTGACAGTTGAAGCTCTCAATGCCAGGTTTTGGAAACAACATCACGTATGTTTTCAAGACAAGGCTGTGGTTTACTGACCGTATCTGTGGGGGGAACTGAGTGTTCTGAGAAAGGTTGCCCCCGTTCAGATCATGTCTTCACACTCGACTCGAGTAACATAAAACATGGATGGGATGACATCAGACAGTCAAAGCAGAAGAGGAACGTGTGTGTGACCCCCGTAGATGAGCACAGAGATAACGAGCGGAGGAAGTTATGGCTCCAGCGTCCAGGTATCACTTTGTGACAGATAAGGAACTGGAACTGAGAATAAACCCTGATGTATTTTCACCATCGTATAAGAATTGACATAACTGTTTAGACTGAGCTTAGAAGTTTGTTGTAGTGTTTTAGTCTTGTCTTGTAATGTCTTGGACAAAAGAGACTATCCTCAAGGACTCCTCTGACTGTTCTCATTTACTGGTACTAATTAATATCCATAAAGCTCATTTAGTGCAAGCAAGAGCAGGAAACAGGTGCCACCTTGCTTAATATGCCAAAGTGCTTTTGCATGTCAGGGAAATTCTTGAAGGCATTTAGAAAATAATGTTTACATTTGTTTTTCTGTGTCATCGTGATATGCGCAGGGCTGTGCCGTTCAGGCTGTGCAGATCTGCTTCATTCTAACACATTAAGACACTCGCACAAAATGAGGTTTAGCCATTTAAGTGAAACTGTTTTTGCATAAAAACCACAGTGCAGACTTATTTGTCACGATTCAACTTAGTTGTGAAACTTTTGGGTGGATTTAATTCACACAAATAGATTTAAAAGATTAAATAATGCTGAAAACAACAATGACCACAGAGCATGGACTGTAAATCCTGCCTCCCTCTGTCACACACCCTCCTAACCACAAGTTACACACACTCAAAAGCTCCACAAAGATAATGAGTACTCACCCAGTAGCACAAACAGCAGAAGAAGATACATTGCAATGGTGATGGATGCTCACAGCAAATGCAGGTGCACAACAAAAATCAGGAAACTGTGTGGACTGAGTTAAAAATCTACCAACACTTCTGGGAAACAAAAACAACTACCAACACAAATGCTTGTAGAACCCCCCCCTACCCCAGAAAAAATGTGTGTGTTCAAAGTGCATCTGAGGGAATGATCTTTTGAAAGTGTGTGTGTGTGAGAGAGCATGTGTAAGTGTGTGAGAGAGAGAACATGTGTAAGTGTGTGAGAGAGTCTGAGGTGTACAGCACTCTATTTCAGTCCAAACCTCAAGCCGGGGTGTTCCGAACTCTGATTGGTCAGTCTCGATCCCGGCTGTTCCAAGCTCTGATTGGTCCAGCCCCCAAGGAGGCGGGAGGAAACCCTGCCTCACACCTCATTGGTCACACGCCAGGCCATTGAAATGAAGGTTGTCAGTTACTCTTATCCCTATAGGAGTAAAAAAAATGATGTAGAAATTGCTGCAGTGTAATAGACTGTTGTCAGTTATCAAAGTGCTCGCTAAAGGATCATGCACTGTTATTAAAAAACAGCCATGAGTGTGCATTTTCTACGACTTTATCCTATTTTCCACCCTGAGGATTCACTCCCTCCCTCCTGCTCTGTCGTTGTCATGTGCCCTTCTGATGAACTGAGGAATAAAAAAGAATAGGGGAGAAAATAGACAAATATTCCCTCCAGTTAAAAATAGAAAGGCAAAACGAGGACCGGAGTGTGTTATTTTGGGGTAGGTCAAGCTCTGGGGTCCATTGACATGCGGTGGAGGGCTCTCCATCAGACCCTTCAGTTGGACTATTCTGGACACTGATTGTAGGGGTGGTTATTATAGGACAGTGTCACAGGTTTATTTTCTTTAATTTTCTCTCTCTCTCTCTCTCTCTCTCTCTCTCTCTCTCTCTCTCTCTCTCTCTCTCTCTCTCTCTCTCTCTCTCTCTCTCTCTCTTTCTGTGTGGCTCACCCACACACATGATCATCTTTTTCTGTCACGCAATCTTTGCATGTCTTTGTCTTTCGTACAAAACTATGCAGACATACAAATATGGATCAACCTGTTGGGCCTTTATAATATCACCAGAGTTAAAGGAGGAACCTGGCAGGCAACATGGGGGCCTGTCAGGATCTCACAGCATGCTGCTGATGGAGGGCCAGGGGGGGCAGCGCGGGGGAGTTAAAGGAGGAACCTGGCAGGCAACATGGCAGAAAAGGTCTTGGGAAACTGTTTTTGTTCTGCCATGGATTGTGAGCAGGGAGGCCCAGACTTCCCTCCCCCCGGCCACTTCCGCCAGCTCCTCCTGGGGGACCCCGAGGCGTTCCCAGGCCAGCCGAGAGACATAGTCCCTTCAGCGTGTCCTGGGTCTTCCCCGGGCCTCTTCCCAGTGGGACGTGCCCGGAACACCTCACCAGGGAGGCGTCCAGGAGGCATCCTAATCAGATGCCCGAGCCACCTCAGCTGGCTCCTCTCGACGCGGAGGATGTTACCTGTACAACTTTTTTTTCTTCAGTTGAGGCTGTTACCATGGTAGCTTATTTCTGTATGCAATCGAAAATCCTACTTTGGAATGACTTGGCAGAAGTTAGCAGACTAGTGATGAGTTGTGATATAAAGTAGATCTTAACTTTCAGGGAATACAGTTGATCGATTAAATCACATCATTTCAACAAACGTCCTCCAGGACAATCCATGTCAGAGAGTCACTTTGCTGGCTGTGAGAACAACTTGAGCCCCAGGCTTCTATAGGCCCCATGCTGTGGGTAGAGTCCCCTGACAGACTGTAGACCAGACACCACACAGGATACTGACATGAACATTTCTCTCTCTCTCTGTGGTTCACCCACACACATGATCACAGATAGTGGTCTCCTGCTTGCATGTCCACACTTGAAGGGCACACAGACAGACACACACACCCACACACATTGTTCTCTGGAAAAGGTTATGTGCGTCAATGTTTTGTGTTGGTAACTGTGTAAAAGAGGAAGACTTGCATATCATCAGGGTGAAGGAAGCAAAGGGGTTTCCTTCACCCTGATCATTAAAATGATCACCCGAACATCGTTGAATAAAAAGGATTTATTTCAGGGTCATGAGTTTCATTTCAGAATCAGAAAGGGTTTTATTTGCCATGAAAGTTTGCACAGACAAGGAATTTACTTTGTCAGGAAGGTGTATACATTAAACATATATTTATCTTGAAATTTAAATATGTGGTCTGACTATGCTAAACTAAGGGACAAGTCTAACTAATACTAACGGGATTGAAAATATAAAATAAAATATAAAGTAGCCCAAAAATTTACAATATAAATACAACAAAAATACAAATGGTACAAAAGATACAAATATTGTGATATAGTGCAAATTACTATGTGGCAAAGTGTCATTGTGCAGATAACGATTTCACTTCTTGAAAACGACAAATCTGCCGCTCCCACAAACTTTTTGTTAAGAAAATTATATTAACGTCCACAGTAATAAAAAAAAACTGTCCCACCCATTTGAAAACAAACCTATGCCACGGATTAATGTAATACTCTCTCTCTAACTGTAAATGTTATAGTTGTTAAGTAAGTGACACGACACCAAATCACCATATAGTCAAATATTATGAAAGGGACAGTTTTGTAAAATAGGATATAAATAGTTCTTCTCAGAAGAAGCTGATCAACATGAGAGAAGAAGATGCTGTATGTGGTGTAGCATCTTCTCCAAAGTGAAAATGACGTGGTGTCCTTGGGCAAGGCACTTTACCCAACTTGAGGAAAAGGATACGGAGGAAACGCGGGTCGAGAGGAGGAATTTGGAACTGATTAAGAAAACGAGGAAGCCCTGTCAACGAACTTGCATCACAGCGCATTTCAGAAGAATGTTACAACAACGCTGTCTCCAGGGCGTCTGACCAGCCCGTGTTTAGAAATATCCAACTTCCTCATCCATGATGCCTCACACCCCTCCACCAAAGCTTTGAGCTATTACCATCAGGAAGGTTTAAGGTGCCTCTGACTAAAAAGTTATTATACAACAAATCCTTCCATGCCAACGCAATACATATACAAAACTCATTCTACTGAAACATAACACACTGTCTGACTTCAATTAAGAGAAAAATGTCTAACATGGCAACATATTAGACAATAAAGCTTTTTGAGTCTTGAATCTTGAAATATATTTTTTTCTGTCATGGATTGTGGGACAGTTTGTAAAACAGGATAGAAATAGTTCTTCTCAGAAAAGCTTGTGCTTCAATTTTAGCTTTTTCCATACATCTCAGTGGTGTTGTATGTGTCTGCTTTTAATTCTAAACAGTTCTGAGGCCTGTTGGAGGTCTAGAATAGATCTTTATTGAAGGTGTCATGCAGATTTCTACTTTGTCTAAGAACACTGTCTGCCAGTGTCGGCTGTTTCCCTTTTAGCCGATCAACATTAGAGAAGTAAGACAGTTCGGCTTCTTAACCCTTTCTCCTGGATCCACTTGACAGTGTTCCTCTCCTCCTCTGTGTACCTCACCCCCAGTCTAACAACCACTAGAAACACATGTCCCAAGCGTAACTGATTATGATGATTGGTCATGATCCATAAGCAGGGGCACCGCTTAACATTTTGAGCCCATGGAGTGATTGCAATTTGCAAAATAAATAAAATACATTTACAGTAAGACAACTTTCTTTATTTGAATGTTGGTTGTTCGTATCAAGTTTGCAATGAGCACCACGGAGAGCGTACAAGCATTTCAAGCTAGGACGGTTGGCTCCATATAGTATTTGATTAACACACATTCTTACCAGCCACAAGTCTATTAAGTCGTCGCCCCCTTGCCAGTCCCCCTGGTTCAGAATACGTCCCGACCCGCGGCCATGCACCCACTCTCTGCAGACAGCCTGTACATGTCAAAAAGAAAAATATGCAACCATGTTAACGTGGCGCCAAGGATTGCATTGAAAGAAACGCTTTAGCTTTTGAAAATGTTCGAATCGAAACGCACTGCATGAATGATCACTAGGTGGCGCTAGTGTTTAACAGACTGATAAGGGACTCTGAAAGGGGAGTAAACTCAATCTCTGCCCGTCGTATGTTTATTTGGGTAGACATCTGTTTTGAAAACATCATAATACCGGCGGCGTTTTATGTGTGCGTTAGTTGTTATAGTGGTTCCAATGCGACGCAGATAAGTTAACGCCATAATGATGTTTGAGTGTTTGTTAAATAGGCTATTGCGTTTCTTCTCTTTCTCTCTATCCATTAAATAAATAATTGTGGGCCTATGTACATTTAGCCTACCTCATTAATTTTCTTGAGCGTTATTCCAGTATACAGTAAGCTACATGAAAGCAACAGTTTACATGTGTGTCTCAGTGTAGGACTTGGCAAATATTGCTCCCCATCATGCAGAGATGCGAAAAAGAAGCGACAACTTCCTGCCAAATAGGGTTCCAAGTGCTGAAAGCTGCACAATTCTCAGATCTGTAAAGTACACGATGGGCCTTCAGCGTCCGCCAAACGAGCTTAAGCCCACCATGGTCGTTCTCTGTCCGTGGACGAGTGCACGGTTCGTGGCCGAAAAAGATCGGCGCCTCAAAGAAGATCACACAGAATTTGAATCGTCACCGACTGATCCGGGCCACACTGGGACAGTGCGGATACCAGTGAATGAAAGAATCAGATTGTCCTACCCAGTCTTCTTCAGTCCTGCACAATTTCTACCAGGTAGGCTGCACTATCACGTGTCAAACCGCATTTGTTCAATGTTTTTAAACATTCACGCTGTCGTCCGCTTGAGTGTGTTATTATGTTATCAAATCTTTGTATTGCTTGCGCGCGGCATGTGGCTTATCCAAGTCACAGCCCTCCCATTCCATATTAAACCCAATGTGTGGCGAGACCGCGTTATAATTATTTAATAAAACAAGGTATTATTGTGATCACGAGTAGAATCACCCTATGCATCGTTTGTTCATCTGGAAAGGAATGTGCCGCTCTGAATATGATAGACGTGAATATAGCGTGGTGATGGCAACGGGCTGTCATTATGGTAAACCGCACTTTCACCGTTGAACGATACGCTATGTGCGTACGCCTTGTACTTCTTTAAAGCCTACAGTATTTCATGCACGAATTCACAAGTAGCATTTACCTTTAACAACAGAATATTAAATCCAGCGTTCAGCAAGATCGGACTTAAGTGATTGTTAAGTGAAAAAGAGGGAAAGTTCACTGTGTAGTCACACGATGGTGCTGGACAGGGCGGTGATAGATGACTCAATCCCTTCCAGACTTCGGTTGCAGGGCCTTCATTTGTCGGCCTAATCACGAAAGTGCTTAAATCCCGTTAATCGTTTGTAATTACGAAAGGAGGGGGGGGGGGGCTCAATTAAACCCCAGAACCCATTCATAGGAAGTACTGTTTGAAGTTGGTTCAACGGCTTCTCGTACGGGATTCAGGTGTTGCTTATGGAAAGATAACGAGGACAGCTCAGTGTCTTCTCCGTTTATCTCCTTGGGGTTATCTGAGCGGGAAGCCCGACTAGATATTAGCTCTTTGATGAGTGGGTTGAAGTTGTCCAGTCACTGCTTCTTATCACACAGGGGCTATATGGTTGCTTATTACTG